>NW_026868498.1:51854-225201 GCF_020745735.1 Hemiscyllium ocellatum | reverse complement strand
CAAACTCACACATGCATCCCCTCACAGACTTAAGACGCTCTACCTCACTGCACACACATATATACTCCCTCTCACATTCAACCCCCAACCAAGACAAACACACACACACAGACAAAGACCCACATGCGCACATACATTTTGTGGGGTGAATTTGTGCTTGCAGAGTTACATTGTACTTTGCTCAAAAACTACATGAATTCATGTAAACCTTTGAGCTCAAAAACTGCATGAATTCATGTAAAACTCTATTACCTCACTTTTCAGATTAGAATCAATCTAAACATCATGGCATAGACAGACAACACCGGGGGCGAACGTCTTCAACATATTGTCTAGCTATCACTCAATGTTACAGCTAACCTGAGAATGCAACTTTCAAAGAAAAAGGTTTTGTGATTTACACATGAAAGAAATGAAACTACCATGGTATTCGAACAGATGAAAGACTCAACAGACAATTAAGGTATTTTAAAATGTATAAATTCAATTACATCAGACTGTAAATATTTGCTATAAATTCTGTGTTACGGTCGAGCCCTCCACTATCACCTGATGAAGGAGCGGCGCTCTGAAAGCTAATGTGCTTCCAATTAAACCTATGACTATAACCTGGTGCTGTGTGATTTTTAACTTTGTACACCCCAGTCCAACACCGGCATCTCCAAATCATGACTAAACAAACAGGCTCAGTTAACCAGTTCCACACATCACTTTTCATATCACTATAAAAGAGAACATTTACTGGGTTTGGATGTGATGGCTGATGGTTGCTGAGGGGTGGACCATACATCTTTAAATCTTTTAAATCTTTTTTTTAAACTTGTATATGAGAGTTTTAACAGGACACTGCAGGGGTCTATATATGTTCCGCTCTGTTTATGAAAGTAGGCAGTTATAAAATAACAGATTGGTTGCATAAAAAAGAACTCGGGTGGGTAAGTTTCCAGATACCTGAACACAAAATATGGTACTTATTGACCAGTGTGAGGCTACTCATGGTTTTAATGCCCTGTTATCAAATCTTTTCATAACCTTGAGACAGAGCATTGAGACTGCGGCTCTGGAACAGGCCAAAGCAATTCTGTCCCTATGGGCCTCTTACAGAGGGATAGCAGAAGGCCATTCAGTCCAGATTAGCCTGTTGCTACTTGAAATCTAGAATATTGGCATATTTTGCCAACAGAATCATTTAAAACGAAGTGATGTGTCGCTGCAGTTGTATGTGGTATTACTGGGAGGCCACCTGAAGTACATTGTGTTGTTTGTGTTTCTGTAACTGACAAGGCATGGACCTCCATCAGATACAGTTTACCGGATGCTCGTGATCCACGGGTTGCTATCTCATTTACTGTCTCGGGTCTGTTACACATGTACAGGAGGAGGCCATTCAGCCTCTCCAGTCTATTACACAGGGCCACGAGGAGCCCATTCATCCTCTCGAGCCTGTTCCAGAGGGACAGGAAGTGTTTATTTAACATTCAAGTCTGTTACGCATTATTATTAGTTTTAAGTTAGTTTTGGAATAGGAAAGACCTGATGTAAACATTAAAGTTCTAACTTTTAACAAGGCCAATTTTGAAAGTGTTAGGTGGACCCTGTGAAAGACTGATTGGAATACCCCATTCACAGGTAAAAGGATGGTTGGAAAATGCAAGGCCATCAAAACTTGGTTTCAGAGAGTCCAGAGCCTACGTGTTCCCATTAGTGAGAGGCGAAAGGCTGGTGGGTGCAGGGTGTGCTGGATGGCTAGATATATTGATGCTCTGGTCAAGGTAAGGAAGGACACATATGTCAGGTAAACAGAGCTGAGATCAAGTGAATCCCTAGAGGTGTATAAGGGCAGCAAGTATATATTCAATGGGGAAATCGGGCCAGAAAAATGTGGACAAGAGCTGGCTTTAGAAATATGGTTAATGAGGCATTGAAGAAATTCTACTAATCCTTTAATGACAAAAGATTAATAAAGGAGAGAATAGGGCCCCTTTTAGATAAGTAAGGCTACCTATATATGGAACCACATATACATAGGTTGGAGGGATACTAAACAATATTTCTCCTCAGAGTTTAGTGTGGAGGAGGTTACAAGAGCGAGAGAATAAAGAAATATATAATGTTAACTTGAAAAGTGTCCATATTACAAGGAGGTGTTGTACATTATAAAACACATAAAGGTGAACAAATCCCTGTGACCTGAGCAATTGTATCCCAGATATTTGTGGGAAGCTAGGAAATCAATTACTCAGCATTTTGCTGCTATATTTGTAACATTGATTTCCACAGGTGAGGTGTCAAAAGACTGGAGGGCTGCTAACAGAGTATCATTATTTAAGAAAGTAAGGAAAAAAACAGGTAACTATAGATCGATGAGCCTGACGTTAATGGTGACTAAATTGCTGGAGGGGATTTCGAGGAAAAGCTTCAATATGCATTTGGAAAGACAAGGGTTGAAGAGGGCTTTGTAAATTGGAGATGGTGTCTCACTGACTCGGTGGAAAGTGAATGTTGTGTTTATGCAATTCAGTAAGAAAACCAAAATGTTCTACATGGTAGACTGGTTAACAAGGTCAGACTGCCTGGGATCCAGGGAGAGCTCACCATTTAGATCCAACATTTTCTTGAATATTGGAGACAGGGTGTGACAGTGCACATTTGTTCATTAAACATGGAGACCTGTGACCAGTGGCGTGCCACAAATATCAGTAGGGGGTCCATTGCCTTTTGTCACGTATACAAATCATTTGCATTTGTGTATATGAAGTATGATCAGTAGGTTTGTAGATAATACCAAATTTGTTGGTGTAGTCATCAGTGAAGAATGATTTCTCAGACTATAAAGGGACTTTGCTGAGGTGAACCGAGGAGTGGCAGATGGAGTTTACTTTAGATAAATGTAATATGTTGCATTTTGGCAAGAAATATCAAGGCAAGACATGTAGGTAGGGTCCTGTCGAAAGCTGCCAATCAAGGAGAACTCCACTGAAATTATCGAATCCCAACAGTGAGGAAACAGCCTATTCGGCCCATCGAAGCCACACCGAACCTCTAAACAGTATCCCACTGGACAAACCCCTACCCTATCCCTCTGAGCCTCCTTTTCCCATGGCTAATCCACCTGGCCTACACATTCCTGGGTAGTTTACGCTATTTAGCATGGCTAATCTACCCTTAACTCTATATCTTTATAGTGTCAGAGGAAAACATAACATCCGGATGAAACTCATGCAGACACGGGGAGAATGTGCAAACCCCACACAGGCTGTCATTCAAGGATGGAATTAAACCCAGATCGCTGTGCTCTGAAGCAGCAATGCTAGTCAGTGAGCTACTGTGTCACCTTGTGGTGCAGGTTCTCCGTTCCTCGAAAGCGCCGTCGCAGGTAGATGGTGTAGTGAAGAAGGCACTTCGTGATCTTCCCTTTGCTGGTACGTGCTTTGAGACTAAACATTTTCACGACATGTTGTATCTGTACTGGACATTGGTTTGACCACTTTTGTAATACTGCCTTTAATTCTGGTCTCCCTGCTGTCGGAAAGATGTTGTCAAACTTGAAAGGGTGCAGAAGAGATTTAAAAGAATGTTGCAGGTGTTGGAGGGTTAGAGTTACAGGGAGAGTTTGAATACACTGGGGTTATTTTCAAGTGTTGAGGCTGAGGGGGGACCTTAAAGAGGTTTATAAAATCATGAGGGGAATCGATAAGGTAAACAGTCAACGTCTTTTACCCAGCTTAGGCGAGTCCAAAATTAGAAGACAAAGGTTTAAGGTGAGAGGGGAAAGATTTAAAAAGGGAGATGAGGGACATCATTTTCACACAGAGACTGCTGTGTGTATGGATCGATCAGCCAAAAGATGTGGTGGAGGCAGGTAGTTACACCAATTAAAAGGCATTTGGATGCATACATGCATGGGAAGTATTTAGAGGGAGATGGGCCAAGTGCTGGTAAAGGGGACGAGATTAATTTAAGATATTTGGCCGGTATTTTTCTGTGCTGTGAATCTCTGAGACTCTATTGCCTCTTGAGTGTATGACGCAGGGACAGGAGGAGGCAATTCAGCTTCTGAATTCTGTCAGTCAGTTTGTTTGCTCAATTGCTGAGAGTAAAATACAAAAATAAATCATTCAATTTTTGAGGTGTTTTACAGAAACAGGAGAAAGGCTTTTATTCAAGAGAAGCTGTAAGGAATGTGAAGAGTCCATTTAGGCCCTCAACTCCATTCCACTGGGGCAGCAGGTGAGCACAGAGAGATTGGAGCCTGTTACTCAGTAGCAGGAGAGGGACATTTGCTATCGCAAACCTTGGAACAGGAGGTAGTCATTCATCTGCCCAAGATTGGGACACAGGAACAGGACGCAGTCATTCAACTGCTTGAGACTGGGGCACAGGGACAGGAGGGAATCACTCAGAGCTCGAGACTGGGACACAGGAACAGGAGGCAGTCATTCAACTGCAGTAACCTGGGACACAGGGACAGGAGGCAGTCACTCAGAGCTCGAAACGGGGGCACAGGGAAATCTGTAGGTTAGTGAGGCCCCAGCATCCTGTTATGCAAGGACAGCAGGAGGTGACTCACTCCCCACCAGTATGGGACCCTGGGAGAGAAGGGGAGTTTGCTTGGAACAAACAGAAATATATGAATAAGTTGCATTGGTGATCCATTCAATCCTGCCCCACCATTCACAAAGACCACGTCTGATCTGATTGTAATTCCCTCACTCCATTTTACGGAGACTCCCCTCTCTGCAGCCTCTGCTCCATTTGTTGGTCATTTTGCAGACTCAGATGCTGCAACAACACTCACCATGACTCATCCAGAAGGATGGGTCTAACAGGATGAGTCAGGATTTGAAGGGTCCAATCACAAGAATGAAAACGCAAAATAAACGTATTGTCAGATGTTTAGTACTCTCACATTCACAACCCAACTCACATAACCAGCCCATCCATTGCATATTCAGGATGGAGCACTGTGTAGATCCGGCTAGTGTATAGCTGTATGCAACCCAGCAATGTCCAGAGTGAAACTTTGTGCAGCCCACACCAATGCTTGATCTGTAATCATGGGCTAAATGTTCAGTGTGGGGAGCTGTGCAGTCTACACTGGTTCATTCATATATAAACCCAGGCTGTTGCATTGTTCGGTAAGTCTGTATTAGATCACTGCCCAGTGTGGTGAAAAATGTAACCAATGCTGGACGTGACAGGATGTGCAGTTGCCATCCATTTACTGCTCCATATCTCCACTGTACGTTGACAAGGGGAGCTGTGACTGTGAAAATCACTGCGAGGAAGACATCTAAATGGAAACAAGTTAACTACCAATAGATCTGATAAAGGCGCATATCGCTCTCGTATTTAATGATGTAATAACTGAGATAATATCCAATGAGGTTTTGTGAACTGGGCAAAGAAGTAAGAGCGGGATGGTGATGTTCTAGTGATTGCACTATAAGCCTCTAAATAATCAATGGGAATTAGAGGAACAAATCTGCAGCGAGACTGGCGAGACTTGCAAGAGCAATAGGGTTGTCATAATAGGTGATTTTAATTTTCCTAACATAGACTGGGACTTCCAGATGATTAATAACTTCGATAGAACACAATTTGTTAAGTGTGTTCAGGAAAGTTTCCACAAGCAATATATCGTGGTTCCTCCTGGGGCAGGGACAAACTCGACCTACTGTTGGGAAATAGGGTAGGATAGGTGACGAAGGGAAAGTGGGGGAGAATTTTGGGAAAAGTGACTAGAGCTGTATTAATTTTAAAATAGTTATGCTAGGGACAAAATTGTTCTATGGATTCAAATTCTAAGTTGGGGCAAGGCGTATTTTGTTGAAATTAGACGGGGGATTGCAGGGGATGATTGGAACAGTTTGTTTCCAGGTAAAATGATCCCTGGCAAGGGGGCGGGCTTCAAAAGTGAGATAGTTCGAGTTCAAGGTCTACACGTTCCTGTGAGGGTGAAGGGAAAGTGAGGTTGGAAGAGAGAAACCGGAATGACAAGCGATATTGAGGCTCTGACCAGCAAAAAAAAAGGAGACGTGGCTCAGGTACAGGCAGCTGGGACCAAGGGAATCCCTGGAGGTACACAGGGGATACAGGAGTTTACTGAAGAAGGCAATCAGCAAGGCGAAAAGGAGGTATGAGATAGCCTTGGCTGAGCAAATTGGTGTGAATCCAAATGCAGTATAGTAAATAAAAAGAACAACCAGAGAGAGAATAGAACGTCTTACAATCCAAAATGGGCATGCATGTGTAAAATCTCAAGAGATGTTTGAGTTCCTCAATTCCCCCTCTCTGTTTATCATGAAGAAAGACATGAATACCTGTGACCTTTGGGATGTTAATTTTCATATATTGGTACAGTTCATATCATTAATGGTACTAATGGACATCTTAGAATGCTTAAATTCAGATAAATCTCTTGGTCCTGACCAGACATATGCAAGAGGCGAGAGTAGACAGTTCAGGGGCCAAGGACCCGGAAGACTGGGTGGTAACAAATGTGCCCTTATTCAAGAAGTGCTGCAAAGAAAAGCCCGGGAAATATAGACCATAAAGCTTCACATCTGTTTTCGGTAAACCACTTGAGAAGGTGCTGAGAGAGAAGATATGCATGCATTTGGAAAGACAGAGTTTGACTTGGAACAGTCAGCATAGCTTTGTGCGTGGCAGGTCATGCCTTACACATTTTGTTAGACTTTTGAGGAAGTGACCAGAAAGGTTGACAGGGGCAGGGTGGCGGACATAGTCTATGTGGATTTCAGTCAGGCCTTTGATAAGGTTCCATATGGTAGGCCGCACTGGAAGGTTAGATCGCATGGACTCCAATGTAAACTGGCAAATTGGCGACACAATTAGCTTGACGTTATGAACAAATGGCTATGGTGGAGGTATGCTTGTCGGATTGGAGGCCTGTGACTAGTAGAATGCCTCAGGGGTTGGTCATGGGCCCATTGCTGTTTGTTATCTATATCAATGATTTGGACCAGAGTGCACAGCGCAAGGTTAGTAAGTTTGCAGATGACACTAAATTAGGAGGCATCATTTACAGTGAGGAACGTTATCAGAAATTGCAGCAGTACCTTGACCAGCTGGGAAAGTGGGCTGAGAAATAGCAAATGGAGTCTAATATAGATAAGTGCGACGTCTTGCATTTTGGAAAGTCAAATCCAGTTAGGAGTTTAATGATGATTGAGAGGGTCTTAAGGAGTGTAGTGGAACAAAAGGACGTCGGAGATCAGGTGCACAGTTATCTGAAATTTGAGTCACAGATACACAGGACAGTGAAGAAAGCTGTTGGCCCACTGGCCTACATCAGGGCATTGAGTATAGAGGTTGGGACGTTATGTTGCAGTTGTACAATATGTTGGTAAGGCTGCTGTTGGAGTATTGTGCTCAGTTTTGTTCACCTTGCTCTAGAAAGGATATTACTGAACGAGAAAGCGTGTAGAAGAAATTTACAATGATGTTTCCTGGGCCAAAAGCTCTAAGTTATAGGCAGAGGTTGAACAGGTTAGAACTTATTTCCTTACAGTGGAGGAAACTGAGAGGGTTCTTATAGAAATGTAACTCTTATAAAACAATGAGAGGCGTGCATCGGGTGAATACTTCATTTTTTTCCCCCAAGGTTGGGGAATCGAGGACTAGAGGACATCCATGAATGTTTGGAAATGGAAAAAATATATAAAAGGGAACCTGAGGGGCAACTTTTTTACATTGAGTGTGGTACGCATATGGACTGAGCTGCAGGTGGAAGTGGTAAAGGTGGGTACAATAACAACATTGAAAAGTCATTTGAACAAATACACAGATAGGAAAGGATTAGAGGGATACAGAGCAAGGGCACGAAATGGGATGAGTGTGGATGAACATTTTGGTTGGCATGGACAAGCTGGGCCAAATGATCAGTCAAAGCACAGCAGGCCAGGCAGCATCTCAGGAATAGAGAATTCGACGTTTCAAGCATAATGGGGCTTATGCTCGAAACGTCGAATTCCCTATTCCTGAGATGCTGCCTGGCCTGCTGTGCTTTGACCAGCAACACATTTTCAGCTGTGATCTCCAGCATCTGCAGACCTCATTTTTTACTCAAATGATCAGTCATACTGGAAGTCTCGTGCAGCACGACTGTAAGTGAGTGTGTTTTGGAGTGGAGGCAGAGTGGGGGAGATTGAGAAAAAATGCAATGGAAGGATATGTTCACAGTTTTCAGAATGCTGAAATGAAGACATTTCGATAGTATCATGCAACACGGGTCAGTATTATGAAGAATTATGAGTGAATGGGATATTGCTGTGAGTTCGGGCGATGGAGGGTTTTCGATGAGCATTTGTTCTGCAGCTTTGTAACTGGGAGTGCGGACTGCAGTGTCTTTGCCTCACTGGGCTGAATCAAACAAAAACTGTCTCAGTGACATTTTCATTGAGTGTGACAGAGGGGTTGTATGCACGAGGCCGAACTAGTTTCCTGGTGCTATCTTACCAAACTCATCTCATTAACTACCCAGCCCACTCCATAGTGTCCCTCTCATACAATGCCAGCCCGGTTCTCCCACCCATCATGACTGGAGGTACTCACAGTCGCCTGGATGCCCCTGGATATTCTGCGATTCCTGACAAGGATGCCATCTCTGAAAGGCCAATTGGCACACGGTTGAACTTTCTCAGTTTGGAGCTGCCCTGCACATTTTACCCGAGCATGGCAGCTAAGGGGAAATTAAACCATGGTTTGTCGACAGCAGCACGGAGGTCCTGGTGGATGGGCTAGTACATAGGGGGACCATTCTCCTCCCAGAGGGATCACACCACCAGACCCACTGAGTCTGGTCTGACCTCCCCACCCAGCTCAGCGCAGTATCTTCGGTCTGAAGAAATGTCCAGCAATACAGGACAAGCATCAATAACCTTGCCCCCTTTGTCAGGATAAGGGTCACCGTATTCTCTCCGCTCCGTCACACTCACTGTCTATCTGTTATAGCACCTTCCCCTGAACAAGGCTCATGCTCCACCACTCTCACCACTGCATGCATCATCTTCCCTCTCTTTCTCTCTTGCATTTCTAGTGCCCCTCACACAGTCATAGAATATTCTGGAGAAAGCCAATTCTGGAATGTTTCAGATAATGTTCCAACTTATTCTCAATTTCAGTGCCCCAGCGTGTACCACGTAAGAGGGTGGAGTAGAGATGTACGTTTTTCAAATCACACACAATTAAAATTCATCATGTGGCCATTCAGTGCTTCAAATATGCACCAACGTTCATTACGGTCGGTGGTGATCTGATGGTTTTCTCAGCTTCATGTCACAGGAGCTTTCGTCCATTCAACCGCCAGCTTCCTGGTACCGAGCAGACGATTGTCAGACATTTTGTTCCCCGGGTTTCTTCCAGCATGCGTTCAGAAGGCATTTCCCATGGGGACAGAGTCTCCGAACAATATATTTCATATGCTTTATAAATTCATGCAGCAGTCATAATGCTTTCCACAGACCAATCAAAAACATGCACTTATTTTATGGTTATCGATACCCAATCACAATTAGCCATTCTGGTTATTTCACTTTTCTTACCTTATTGTATTCAGCCAAAGACAGCTTCCAAACACTTGTTTCGTTATAAAATACAATTTCTAGCAGAGAACGGTTTTAACCTCAGCCGTTATCATGACCGTTATCTCAAATATACCTTTTTCCTTGTCATGAATGTTTCTCTTGCCCTTTGTCTGTGACTGATTCTGTGTGTAACAGTTACACAGTCTCCCACTCAATTGGCTGGATGGTTGGTTTGTGATGCAGAGGAAGGACACCAGCGCAGGTTCAATTCCCCACACTGACAGAGATTACTATGAAGGGTATGCTCTCTCAACCTCACCCCATCACCTGAAGTGTGGTGATCTTCAGCGTAAACCGCCATGAGTGGTCTATCTAATGAGAGTTCTTTGGGACTCTATTCTATCAATGTTAGCATTTTAATTTTAGTAGCAAAAATTTTTATTGAAGAAAAGATTTTTATTATTATAATAAACCAATAACAAAACAACTCAAATAACTGAACAAAATTACACCCATGTGCATGAATATACAAAATAAGTTAAAGTCTCTGAACGGACAGAAGAAAAACAAAAATAAACAATAAATAATAAATAAATAATATGGCTCAGCATAACAAACAATAGTTCTCGTTCTTTGAGAGCATTACACATCCATATGTTCATAAATCTTCATATTTGATTCATTAGACAATATAATCATAGCTATATAAATGCCCTTATTACATAAACCTGTATCTTGGTAATCCAAAAAGCGTTGCCATATCTTATATAAATCTGCTTTTCGGTGCACCATACTGGTGAGAAAGTCCAAAGGGATATTTCCCATGACGAGCTTACAACGACCCAACAGACCCGGGAGCTTTTCAGACATCCAACACAACAGAATATATTTCCTAGCACAGGAAGTATGGGGGAGATACTATACGAGTATTTTGCATCAGTATTTACTGTTGAAAAGGACATGGAAGACGTAAGATGTAGGGAAATAGATGGTGACATTTTGCAAACTGTCCATATTACAAAGGAGAAAGTGTTGGATGTCTTGAAACGGGTCCCCAGGACCTGATGGGTGTACCCTAGAACTCTGTGGGAAGCTAGAGAAGTGATTGCTAGGCCTCTTGCTGGGATATTTGTAACATGGATAGGTGCTGGAAGACTGGAGGTTGGCTAACTTGGTGCCACTGTTTAAGAAGGGCGGTTAGGACAAGCCAGGGAACTATCGAGCAGTGAGCCTGATCTCGGCGGTGTGCAAGTTGTTGGAGGGAATCCTTGGGGGACAGGACGTACATGTATTTGGAAAGGCAAGGATTGATTAGGGATGATCAACATGGCTTTGTGCATGAGAAATCATGTCTCCCAAACTTGATTGCGTTTTTTGAGGAAGTAACAAAGAGGACTGATAAGGGCAAAGGGGGAGATGTGATCTATATGGACTTCAGCAAGGGTTTTGATAAGATTCCCCATGGGAGACTGATTAGCTAGGTTAGATCTCATGGAGTACAGGGAGAACTAGCTACTTGGATACAGAACTGGCTCAAAGGTAGAAGACAGAGGGTGGTGGTGGAGGGGTGTTTTTCAGACTGGAGGCCTGTAACCAGTGCAGTGCCACAACGATCGGTGTTGGATTCAGTACTTTTTGTCATTGACCTGAATGATTTAGATGCGAGCATAAGAGGTACAGTTAGTAAGTTTGGAGATGACACCAAAATTGGAGGTGTAGTGGGCATCGAAGACGGTCACCTCAGATCACAATGGGATCTTGACCAACTGGCCAAATGGGCTGAGAAGTGGCAGATGGAGTTTAATTCAGATAAATGTGAGGTACTGCACTTTTGGAAAGCAAACTTTAGCAGGATTTATACACTTAATGTTAAGGTCGCAGGGAGTGTTGCTGAACAAAGAGACCTTGGAGTGTAGGTTTATAGCTCCTTGAAAGTAGAGGTGCAGGTAGATAGGATAGTGAAGAAAGCGTTTGGTATGCTTTCCTTTATTGGTCAGAGTATAGAGTACAGGAGTTGGAACATCATCTTGCAGCTGTACAGGACATTGGTTAGGCCACTGTTGGAATATTGCGTGCAAATCTCGTCTCCTTCCTATCGGAAAGATGTTGTGAAACTTGAAAGGGTTCAGGAAAGATTTAAAAGGATGTTGCCAGGGTTGGAGGATTTGTGATATAGAGAGAGGCTGAACAGGCTGGGCTGTTTTCCCTGGAGCGTCGAAGGCTGAGTGGTGACATTATAGAGGTTTGCAAAATTATGAGTGGCATGGATAGGGTAACTAGGTAAAGACTTTCCCTGGGGTCAGGGAGTCCAGAACTAGAGGGCATAGTTTTAGGGTGAGAGAGAAAGATATAAAAGAGACCTACGGGGCAACTGTTTCACACAGAGTGTGGTGCGTGTATGGAATGAGCTGCCAGGTGTAGTGGGGGAGGCTGATGCAAGTACTACATTTAAGAGTAATTTGAATGGGTAAATGAATAGGAAGGATTTGGAGAGATATGGACTGGGTGCTGGCAGGTGGGACTACATTAGTTTAGGATATGTGGTCGACAAGGACAGGTTGGACCTGTCCATGCTGTACATCTCTATGACTCTCTGACTTATATTAATCTCTGTTTTTTGGTGCACCATGCTGGTGAGAAAGTCCAAAGGGATATTCTCCATGATGAGCTTACAAAGACCCAACAGACGCGGGGAGTTTTCAGGCATCCAATACAACAAAATATTTTTCCTAGCACAGAAAGTAAGGATATATTTTTTTCCCATGTGCATCTGCGTAAGATACTCTGCGCAGGCCCAGGAAAAGAGAAACCGGGTCCATCTCCAATTCGGTCCCCAAGACCCACTCTACTGCACCTAACACAGTGCTCCAATATATACAAAGCCTGCAGCAGGACCACATACAATAAGCAAGAGTGCCTGTAGTCATTCTGCATTTAGGGCATGCTGAAGGTAATCCCACTTTGAATTTTGAGAGAAAATCTGGTGTCAGATAGACCCTATGAAGAATTTTCAACTGCATGGAATGTGTCCAATTACAGACTAAAATCCTTCGAACATTTTCACAAATATCCTCCCATGTCTCTGAAGAGATCTAAACCCCCAAATCTCTCGCACAGACATCACGAAGCTGCACAGTCTTGTCTGAGAGGACACTATCCAACTAATGCTAAAGGGTGCTGACACAGAGTGTAATTCTTAGCAGTAAGAACCCACTTCTCTATATCGGACTATAAGTGTCTGTTAAAAGTAATTTTTAATCAAATTTCTAATCTGGAAAAAAACAGAAAAAGTCTCTACTGGGTAGTCCATACTTACGAGTTATTTGACCAAATTATATCATTGTTTCTCCCTCAAGTAACACATGGTGGCTCAGTGGTTTGCACTGCTGACTTATCGCACCAGGGTCACAGGTTTGGTTCCAGCCTTGGGTGACTGGCTGCGTTGAATTAGCATATTCTCAACTCTGCCTGCACAGGTTTCCTCCCGCAGTCACGAAGATGTGCAGGTTAGATGAATTGGCCATTGCTAAATTGCTCATAGTGTTCCAGGATCTGTAAGTTGGGGCATTACTCAGGGTAAATATAGGATGGTAGGGGAATGGGTCTGGGTGAGTTACTCTTCAGAGGGTCAAAGTGGACATGTGGGGCCCAAGGAACTGGTTCCACTCTGTAGGGATTCTATCAATTCTAAATCACCCAAGCAAGGTACACCCCTCGCTGCCCACAGTGAAAACTTGGAATCTATTATCCCCGTTTGACAACCCGGTATACCAATTAGAGTGGGAAGAAACATAGTAATGGCTGTATTGCGCTCGATCTGACGCATTGTCCGTCATGTTTTAACAGTATTTATCATCATTAGTTGATAACAATATTCCATAAACGTTGTCAATTTATCTAAGAACAACCGACTAATAAGGATTCACTTTGTCTGAGAGGGCTCAATGTCTAGCCATATCGATGCCGGTGTCTCAGCGGCCTAGGCACTCAAATATGATGGAAAAAAACTTAATTGATTGCTTTCAATCTGGGAGATCAACTCCCCACAATCTGTGGGGCAGTTGCAATTTTGTTAGCTTGATAAAGAATCGCTTATGGAGCCAAATAAAAGGGAGAAACCAGCCATTTTTTATCTAAAAAAAACTTAGATTACTTACAGTGTGGAAACAGGGTCTTCAGCCCAATGAGTCCACACCGATCTGCGACCCACCCAGACCCATTCCCCTACACCCAACACTTCGGGCAATTCAGCGTGGCCAATTCACCTAACCTGCACATTTTTGGACTGGGGGACGAAACCGGAGCACCCAGAGAAAACCCACACAGACACGGGGAGAACATGCAAACTCCACGCAGCCAGTCGCCTGAGGTGGGAAGTGAACCCGCTGTGAGACAGCAGTGCTAACCACTGTGCCACCCACATGCCTCATCTGTCTGGGAAACATAAAATACAGCATTCACACGGGGTGTAGGAAATGAGGAAGGACATTCATTTTAATAACAGCTATCCGACCTAGCCAGGATATTGGAAGTGCCTCCCATCTTTGAAGGTCTTGTTTAATTTTGTCAAACAAATAGACATAGTTCACGTTAAATAAGTAATCAAAGACAGATGTAGTGAATATACTGAAATAGGGAAACCACCCCAGTGACCATTTAACAGGAAACCAGGATTTGGCCTCAGTATCAGGGATTCCATAAGACCTCCCATAGGCATGGCCTCCAACTTTGTAAAATTAATCTTATCGCCGGAAAGGCAACAAGCGAATTAATGCATTGCATCACATGGACTACCGAAATTGCGGGATTTGACAAAAAAAACATAAGACCCTCGTCTGCATACAATGTAATCTTTCATAACATCCATCCCACTTCTGGGGCAGATATGTTGAAATCCCTACGGATGGCCTCCACCAGTGGCTCAATCCCCAATGTAAACAACAATGGTGAAAAGTATCAACCTTGCCGGCTGCCTGGAGAAATATTAATATTACTGGTTGGCCACACCATTAGTGAGAACCGCAGCCAGAGGATCACGGTAAAGGGCCCTCACCAACTTGATAAAAACTTTGCAGAGACCAAACTATTCTAATGTACAGAAGAGATCCGGCCACTCAACCCAATCAAATGCCTTCTCTCATCTAAAGAGATCAATAATCCCTGGACAGATTGTTGTTGACACTCTTGGATCATATTGAGTAAATTCTTAACATTGTAGGAAGATCTGTGGCCCTTTATAAAGCATGTTTGGTCCTCTTTGGTAACGGAAGGCAGCAAAGTTTCCAGCCTTAATGCATGAGTCTCAGACAGGATTTTGAGACCAACATTTTAAAGTGAGATTGGCGTGTAAGAAGCACAATCCTCCAGGGACTTCCTTTCTTCAGCATCAGAGAGATATGAGCCTCTCTTAAGGATGGACGGAGGGGTTGTGACTGTATGAGTGATGGAACATATTAAACATCAGCCCTGACAATAGGTTTATAAATTATTTATACAAATCACGAGGAAATCTGTCAAGAACGTGCACCTTTACATTCTGAAGCTGCTTCACACCCTCCTGTGCTGAGAATGGTGCATTAAGGCACAACACATATTTAGGGGTTACTCCCGGAAGACCCAGGTTCTTGAAACATGACTCCATCTTTATCCATCTATCCTCAAAATGTTCAGTCTGAAATAATTCGGAGAAAAGTCTCGGACAGGCTGCATTAATCTTTTTGTAATTGAAGGTAAGGATTCCAGTACCTTCCCTAACTGAGGTCATGGCTTGAGAGGGGCGCTCGTTTTCCTGGCAAGATAGGCTAAATACTTTCCTGGCTTATCAACATGTTCAAAACAGCCTTTGTTTTGCAAAAGTAAATTCCTTCTTGGCTGAATGTGTGAGCGTGGAATTCACTGTAGACCGAAGTGTTGTGATCCTCTGCAGCTTAGCCACTGACGGTCAATCACAGAATGCCCTCTTGGCTTCTCTCAGTTGTGCCTCAAACCAGCGTTCCTGCTTCCCCTTCTGCTACATCCGAAGGAATAATTACTCCCTTGGCATAAGCCTTAGCAATTTTCCATAGAATGGATGGCTTACTGATTGAATCTGAATTAATGGCTAAGAAAGTTCTGATTTCATTGAAGAAATACTCAACGAGCTAACTAGCCTTAAGAATAAAGGGATACATTCGCCAGTGTCTCAAATCAGTTATATTTCCCTTGATCTTAATCAATAAGTATGGTCAGAAATGGTAATATTCCCAATTATGCAGGATGCCACCGAATCTAAGATTGTTGCAGGGATGGGGAAAATATCAAACATCGTGTGCCATTTCTGCGGGTTAAAGAAGATAATACAAGCCCTACTTGCGAGGTAGATGTGCCTCCAGACATCCACCAGCTCTAGTTCTGCACACGAATCCACCAAATTGTTACATTATAACGAGGGCATTGAGGGACTTTCGGACATTCTGTCCACTGTGGGGTCCATAAGAGAGTTGAAATCTCCTTCCACGATAATATACCATGATGCATTTGGAAAGCGCATCTACCAGGATCTAAAGAGGGTGCGCCGGGGCGGGGGGGGGGGGGGGGGGGTGGGGTGGTGGTGGTGGAGGGGTGTTGCAATTACTATTCAAAACACTGGATATTTACCATTGTTCAAGGCCTGGGGGATTATGATCCTCCCGTGAGTGTCAAATACAATCTAGTAATTTAAATGGAAGATTCTTCTTATCCAGTATGGCTTCTCCCCTCCTCCCAGTATTAAAAGACGAAACAAAACCCGTTCAAACGCGCCCTGCTGTAACGTCAAGTGTTCCTTGTCATCAAGATGCATCTCCTGCAATAGGACAACATCCACTCTCTCTGTTTTAAGACGAGAAAGTAAATTTTTCTCTTGACTGGCCAATGGCTCCCCTTAATGTTCCAGGTACACCATTTGAGCACATCATTATCCAGAACACACTGTAGCAACATTTGAACTCGAGAGAGGAAGAACTTGAATTACTGATCATTAATGAACAAAGTCTCAGATAGCTTAAAAACTACACAAACTAAAACTACTACAACGGACAAGCTCTCAAAACTTCCCAAAACTAAACATAAATAAAAACTAAACAAAATCGATAGGGGAATTTAAAATGTCCACAAAGTTTTTGCTTTCTCTGCAGAGTCAGACGAGTTCATGGATCCATTAAATGCAATACGGAGAATCGTTGGGTAACAGAGGGAATACTGATTCCCGAGTTCCCTTACTCTTCTCTTGAAAGGTGTTAGGCTTGGAAGCAGGTGAGCACTTTGGTGATAACGATCACAATTCTGTTATGTTTACTTTAGTGATAGCAAGGGATAGGTGTATAACACTGGGCATGAGTTACAGCTGTGGGAAAGGCAATTACGATGCGATTAGGCACGATTTAGGAAGCATAGGAGGGAGAAGGAAACTGAAGGGGATAGGCACATTAGAAATGTGGAGCTTATTAAAGGAAAAGATACCGTGTGTCCTAGGTAAGTATGTACCTGTCAGGCAGGGAGGAAGCCGTAGTTTACGAAGGAAATGGAATCTCTGGTCAGGAGGAAGAAGAAGGCTTATGTTAGGAAGAGATGTGAAGGCTCAGTTAGGGCGGTTGAGGCTTACAAGGTAGCCAGGAAAGACGTAAAGGGCGAGCTCAGAAGAGCCAGGAGAAGACATGCGAAGTTGTTGCCGGATAGAATCAGGGTAAACCCTAAGGCTTTCTATAGGTATTTAAGGAATAAAAGAATGACGAGAGTAAGATTATTGTCAATCAAGGATAATAGTGGGAAGTTGTGTGTGGAGTCAAAGTAAATAGGGGAATCAGTAAATGATTATTTTTCAACAATATTCACTCTAGAAAATGACAAAGTTGTCAAGGAGATTACTGAGATACAGGCTACTAGAGTAGTTGGGATTGAGGTTCACAAGGAGTAGGTATTATAAATCCTGCAGAGTGTGAAAGTAGGTAAGTCTCCTGAGCCGGATGGGATTGATCCTAGGATCCTCTGGGAAGCCAGGCATGAGATTGCTGAGCTTTTGGCATTGATCCTTAAATCGTCATTGTCAACACGAATAGTGCCAGAAGACTGGAGGATGGGAAATGTGGTTCCCCTCTTCAAGAAGGTCAGTACAGACAATCCTGGTAATTATTGACCAGTTAGCCTTACTTCAGTTGTTGGTAAAGTGTTGGAAAAGGCTTTAAGAGATAGGATTTGTAATCATCTAGAAAAGAACAATTTGATTAGGGATAGTCAGCATGGTTTTGTGAAGGGTAGTTCGTGTCTCAAAAACCTTATTGAGTTCTTTGAGAAGGTGACCAAACAGGTAGATGAGAGTAAACCGGTTGATGTGGTGTATATGGATTTCAGCAAGGCATTCGATAAGGTTCCCCACAGTAGACTATTGTACAACATGCGGAGGAATGGGATTGTGGGAGATAGAGCAGTTTGGATCAGTAATTAGCTTGCGGAAAGACGGCAGAAGGTCCTGGTTAATGGGAAATGTTCATCTTGGAGCCCAGTTATTAGTGGGTCGGTGTTGGGTCCACTGCTGTTCGACATTTTCATAAACGACCTGGATGAGGGTGTAGAAGGGTGGGTTAGTAAATTTGCAGACGACACTAAGATCAGTGGAGTTGTGGATAGTGACGAAGGATGTTGTCGGTTACAGAGAGACATAGATAAGCTGCAGAGCTGGGCTGAGAAGTGGCAGATGGAGTTTAATGCGGACAAGTGTGAGGTGATTCACTTTGGTCAGAGTAACCGGAATGCAAAGTACTGGGCTCATGGTAAGATTCTTGGTAGCGTAGATGAGCAGAGAGATCTCGGTGTCCAGGTACATAGATCCTTGAAAGTTGCCACCCAGGTTGACAGGATTGTTGAGAAGGCATACAGTGTTTTAGCTTTTATTAGTAGAGGGATCGAGTTCAGGAACCATGAAGTTATGCTATAGCTGAACAAAACTCTAATGCAGCCGCACTTGGAGTGTTGTGTACAGTCCTATTCAGCACATTGTAAGAAGGATGTGGAAGCTTTGGAAAGGGTGCAGTGGAGATTTACTAGGATGTTGCCTGGTATGGAGGGAAGGTCTTACAAGGAAAGCCTGAGGGAGTTGAGGCTGTTTTCGTTAGAGAGCAGAAGGTTGAGAGGTTACTTAATAGAGACATATAAGATAATCAGAGGGTTAG
Organism: Hemiscyllium ocellatum; assembly: GCF_020745735.1. NCBI lineage: Eukaryota > Metazoa > Chordata > Chondrichthyes > Orectolobiformes > Hemiscylliidae > Hemiscyllium > Hemiscyllium ocellatum. The sequence goes on along the minus strand of NW_026868498.1, from coordinate 206,468 downwards.
ATGGGGTGAGCCTTTGTCCAAGAACGGTGACGGCGAGGATGAGGGGGCATAGCTTTAAATTGAGGGGTGATAGATACAGGACAGATGTCAGAGGTAGTTTGTTTATTAAGAGAGTAGTAAGGTTATGGAATGCTTTGCCTTCAACAGTAGTAGATTCACCAAGTTTAAGTACATTTAGGTCGTCATTGGACAAGCATATGGACGTACATGGAATAATGTAGGTTAGATGGGTTTCAGATTGGTATGGCAGGTCGGTGCAACATCAAGGGCCGAAGAGCCTGTACTGCGCTGTAATGTTCTATGTTCTATATCATCAAACGTTTTTTTTTTGAATCACCGCCGCTGAAAAGTCCTGAAAGGACATAATCCTGGAGCCCGTGAATTAAAGCCATTGGATCTTTCCGCTGGGTTCTGGAAGCTTCCATTAGTCTTTGTTTATTCCCATACCTATGTAACCGCACGAGGACAGGGCAAGAGCAGTACAGCGTAACCCGATGAACAGTCTCAGTCTTCATCCGTCCCTCTTCATTTCGAAGTGAAGGAATCGCTGCAGCCAGTTCTCAAAAAATACTGACTGGCTGACCACCTGTGTCTGGGCCAGCAGACCGACGATGTGAACATTCTTCATCCTGCCCGTGTTCTCAAGGTCGGCATCATGTTCAGTTAAGATACAGAACTGTTTTTCTGGATGTTCTGAAGCAATGTGATTTTGCACCACTGTCTACATTTTCCCCTACAATGCAAATTGCTGCCCATTCCTTGAGAATCCTTGACTCTGTTGTTATTTATGAATCTTCTGTCTGTGCATCAAAAATATTCAATACCTCTGCCCTCCAATGCTCAGTGGGGAAGAGAGTTTCAAATACTCTGAGAAAACAAAAATTAATCTCAAGTGTGTGAGAGATTATTTTTGTCTCCTTACCTGAGAAAGGATATAATTAAATTGGAAGCAGTTCGGAGATGTTTCACTTCATGTATTCCAAGGATGAGGATCTTATATTATGAAGGCTTTAACAGGTTACTCTTGGGATGAGAGGTGATGTTATTGAAACATACAAAACCGAGAGGAGAGTGATCAGATGGATGCCCACTGGGTGTTTGTATCGTCCAAATTTCTTGATGTTTTTATAGAATCTCTACAGTGTAGAAGCAGTAAATTCCGTCCATCATGTCCACATTGGCCCTCAGAACTGTATCCCTCCGTGACCTGCCCCCCTACTCTATCCATGTAACCCTGCATTTCCCATCACTAACCTATCTAACCTACACACCCCTGGGCACTTTGGGCAATTTAGCATGGCTAATACACTCTAAGCTGCATATCTTTGGACTGGGAGAGCAAACTGGAACACTGGGAGGAAACCCGCACAGACCTGGGGAGAATGTTCAAAATCAACATAGAGGTTTGCCTGAGGTTGGAATTGAACGCAGCTCCATGGCGACGGGAGGTAGCAGTACTAACCTCAGATCCACCTTGTGCATCCGTTAGTTATATTAGTTACTTGTGTCTGACTAAATAAATCTGCCTGACTTGTTCCTGTCACTGAACCTCACCCAGTCTGAGAACTTTATCATCAGACATATCACCAACTTGGTTACATTTACACTTTGTTGTGAACAGTGGAGGAGTTGGATTAGAAAAGGAAACAGTGACATCCTCCAACCTCAGTCAGAGCAGGAATTAGGAGAAATTCACAAAGTGGTATTTCATTCCAATGGGAATTCTCTTTCCCAGAAGTTTGGGATGACCAGATATTTATATGATACCGAGGCTGGCTTTGTCTGATTGTCTACAGACATGTGACTCAGGGATAATGGTGCATGGAGAGCAAAGTGCAACTGGGACCACAATGAGACGAGCCATGACCTTATTTACTGGTGGAGTAGTGTCAAAGGGCCGAATAACCCCCTCGTGTTCCTCAGCCCTGTGTTCTGATGTTCCATTCAGCCCTTCAGACCTGCTACACATGAGCAGATGGAGGCCACTCCGATGGTTAGGTGCAGTTGCACAAATGTACTTGTAAAATGTAGGCTGGGCCAGAAAGTGTCCCCACCACCCCCAATCACTGTTTCCAGGCTTCCCCTCACTGTAACTTCTGCTCCAGTTGTGCGACATATTGCAGCCCCAGATATGCTTGGAATACAACCCCATACCGCACCCAGGGTTAAAACAACAAATCCTCTGCTCTCCTTGAATGCAACATTTTGCAACACGATTTCCAGGAAAATAACCTGTTAATTTCCAAAAGCATAACATGTGAAATGAATAAATAGGAACAGGAGTAGGTCAATCAGCCCCTCAAGCTAGCCTTGTCATTTAATAAGAATATCTTATTATTTATCTACAATAAATAATATCTTATTTATTAAATCCAAATATCTTATCATTTAATAAAGATCTTAAGGCTGATCTCCTCCAGGGCTCAACTCCACTTTCTTGCTGACTCCTTGTATCCTTCCACATCTCACTAGGTCAGGGAATTCCAGACATTCACTACCTTCTGAGAGAAGACATCGGTTTGCTTCTCAGATTGAAATCGATGTTCCTCATTCGATATCTATACACACTTTGCCCAAGAATGGAAACAACTTCTCGACATCTAATTTCTCAAGCACCTGCTGTGTCTTGCATGTTTCAGCAGTATCACTCATCATTCATTTAAACCCCAATGAATGATCGCCTCACCATTTTAGAGATTTTCAATAACTAAACCCTTTCAGCCCAGGAAGCCGTCTAATGTACCAACCTAGTTACTTGCTGCATCAGCATGCTGACTTTATGCTTCATACACAGGAATACTCCAATCATTTCGTACTGCTCCTTTTCTGGAAGTCCTCTTCATTAAATAACAGCCTGCCTTTTGATTCTCAGTGTCGTCCTCAAATTCGGATGCATACTGCACTCAGCTCCCTCCTTCAGGCTATCAGTATAGATTAAAAATTTGTATAATTGTAGATTGCCATCAGACTGATATTTGTGGTACTCCAGCAGATACACCCTTTTCATAAAGATCCATTAATCCTGACTCTTCGATTTCTGTGTTTACCAATCATCATCCCATGTTAATACAGTGTCAGGCGTTCTAGAGCTTTTGTTTTGTGTAAGAACTTTTATTTTGTAATACTTGTGGAAAATCTCTGGAAAGTTTTGTGTCTACCAGGTCCCCTTTATCAAGTCCACGTGTTACATTTTCAGGCATCTCCAGAAGTACTTTGCATGATTTTACCGGGCAAAATATAATTTTCCGTTGACAAAACCACACTGACTCTCCGTGAAGCTTTTCTAAATGTCCATGCTGGGCAAGTTTTCCAAACTAAACTAGTCCCATCTGCTTTCCTTTGACCCATATGCCTCTAAGTTTTTCGCATTCATATGTTTGTTCAAATGAGTTTTAAATGTTGCAGCTGTACACGCAACTCCCACTCTTCCTCTGGAAGCTCATTCCATAACCACACCACATTTTGTAATGAAACGTTGTCCCTTCGTCCCTTTTAAATATTCCCTCTAACACCTTAAACGCACTCCCTCTATGCTTGAACTCCCCCAGCCCGTGGAAAAGATCTTGGCTATACACCCTATCCATTCCTCTCATGATTTTATAAGCTTCTGCAATGCCAGCCCACAACCTTCTACACTCCATCTGACATTAACTTCAAGAACAAGCATTTAAAGATAAGCACTGCAAATGTGAAACTAAATGAAACATGACAGGTAATCAACACTCAGCCCAAACTTCATGCTGTTGTTTGTTTTTCTCCCTATTACAATACTAAGGCAGCATGAAACGCTTACTAGTGCCAATAAGAAGTTAAGCATCTGAATTCCTTTGGCTAAAGGGGATGATGATCACGATAGTGAAAACGTATCTGTGGCCAGATCTATATAATACCACATAGCCAACATTCTCCCTCCTGGCCTCCCTATGACCGTGTGTCTTCTTTATCATGCAATCAATAGAGAGAACCCCTTTCCCCCATTCACACCTTAATTTAAACCCGTTTTACAGAATCTTCTCATTCACCACTCCTAAAATCCCGATTATCTTTTGCCACACCCTCTTTTCCCTGCAACCCATCCCCCACTTCTGGCAAGGGATTAAAAAACCATTTTGCAATTGTATTCAGTTTTGAAGAAGTGTCACACTGGACTGGAAGCGCTAACTCTGTTTCTCTGTCTCTGCAGACGCTGACAGACCTGCTGAGTTTCTCCAGAACTGAATAATCACAGAACAAATTTTCAATTAAACAAATAACTATGGATACTGGAAATAAGGGTATAAAATGCTGGAGATACTGGGAGCTTTATAGAAGATTCACTGGACCTGAAAGTTTAACTCTGCATTCACTCCAGTAAATGCTGCAACGTCTTTAGCAATTTATTCAGCAATTTCTGTTTTTGAACAATTTCCAATAACCTATGTCAAAGATGCCTAAACATCTTGTCCATCATGGAGTGCCATACACTGGGATCTGAACAATAACGCATGGTGCAGAAGTTCGTTGACTCTGAAATTGCATAAGGTTGGCATCACTGACACTACAGAGCTCTGAATCATGGTCAGGGAGAAAAACAGAGGGAAACACATTCACTTCAAATACAGAAGATATCATTATGGAAAGAAGAAGATTCAGATTAGTACCTTAAATGGATTGAGTTTATGAAACAATTTGGAGGCGTGGCACCAAGGAAAGACTCCAGCAGAATGAGAATATGAAAATGGAAATATTTCCGCATCAGAAACCAGAGTAGGTCACTGAGTACAGGGCTGATGGGTGAATGGGTCTCGGTGTGAAATGGGGAACAGTCAGTAGAATTGAATTGTAAATATTGAGGCTTAAACTGAGTTATCATCTGATGCTGTAGATCACAGCAGCAGAAGAAGCAGAATTGTTTTCAATGACAATCTGTAACATTTTCCTCAGGATACTCTCTCAGTCCACCATTACCATCAAGCCGATCCCTGGTTCAGTGACGAGTGTGGGTGAACATGCCAGGGTCGGAATCACGTGCACCTAAACCTGATGACAACCCATTAATGCGACCACACTTGACTGGTTACCCTCCAAACAACAGGACTAACATCTGATACAGAGGGAGAAATGATCCCAAGACTAACAAATCAGATCTAAGCTCTGTCGACCTGTCAAATCCATGCATAAAAGTCGATGGACCATTAAACAACTTACAACAAATATCCGCACCCTAACTAATGGAACAGCCCTGTATGTCAGTGTAAAAATGCAGTATCTGCACCATCCTTAGCCAGAAGTGTTGAGTCGATTATCCACCTCACCTTCATGATGATGCCCACAGAACCACAGATGGCAGTCTTAAACCAATTCAATTCACTGCACGTGACATGAAAAAACAGCTGGACACTGTAGATAAGGCAGTGGGCCCTGACACCATTCCTGCAATAGGACTGAAGACTTGTGCTGCACAACAAGCCGTGCCTCTCGGGAAGCTGTTTCATTCCAGCTCCAACTCTGACATCTCCCTGGCAATGTGGAAAATTACTCAACTATATCCAATCCGCTAAGAGGAGGATTACTGCAATCTGACTCTTTACTAATCCTTCAGTCCCATCACGACAGTTATATTGATGGGAGTTCTATTTGACAGATATGTCAAGCAGCACAGAAATATCCTGCTCAGTGTGGTTTCCGATAGATCCCCATGTGGAGTTGGTGCTGTTGTGGAAATGTCACTGGATTACTAATCCAGACCAGGCTAATGCTCTGGTAGCTGGTGCAAATTAAAAACAATTAATAAAATATCAAGATCTAGAATCTGGTGTCAGTAATAGTGATCTTGTGTTCAATATCAGTTGTAAACGTCGATTACTTTCCCCAATGTACTTTCAGGAAGTGAATCTCCCGTGCTTTCCTGGTCTGGTCTAAAAGTGACTCCAGACACAGAGACGTGTGATAAACTCTTCAATGATCTCTGAATCGGCCAAACAAGAGCCTCAATTATATCAAACTGCAATGAGGTCTTAAATGATTTACCCGAATCGAACACCAGGTCCCAGCCTCGTTCGGAGAAAAGGGAATGGGAAACACAATCTTGTCGACCCTGCAGAGACCTCTACGAACAGTTGAGAGCTTGTGATAATATTTGTGACAATAGAACTTTCCCACACACTGCACAGAAACATTGGGACAGGAGCAGGTCATACAACACATTTAACTTTCCCTGTGTTAGTTAATGGCCGAACATCTCCTCAGTGCAGTTTTCCTCATACAATAGTCATATCCCTTAATATGTTTAAACATTTTGAAATATAAAATGAGAACTGCTGTAGTGCCTTCAGCCCATCAGTTTTGCTCCTCCATTCAATGTACAGGCAGTTCTGCGATAACTTGTGTTGATTAAATACAATTTGGCTGCAATGTGATTTGTGAATCTTTTTTTTCTGTAAAGTGAACTCCCGTTCACTGTGACGCGATTCCTTGCCAGGAACCAGCTGAGCAGCAAGACCCTGCCTCAGGATCCTCTCTCTGCAAAATGTACAATGTGGTCAGCTAAAACAGGAATGCAATGCGCTCAGGAAGCCTTGAAACTGAGGCTGAAACTGGAAATTGTAGACTACATTTCGAAAGAACTTTATTTCAAACAGTGGAGAGAATCTTGAAGAGACCTGGAATTCCCCATCGGCATCACGTGGTTATTCAGCCCCCACACGCTTTCTGCTGAAAGGTACAGTGCTCCAGTGAGTGATCATAGTGTGAAAGTGTTACATTTACAGCATTGTTCCATTACAACAGGTGATTTAAAGATTTATTTAGATGAACTAGTGTGTGTGTGTTAGACTAAACTTAATTTTTGGTTTTTACTGATACATTTTGGGGTTCGCCCCTTACACTCTTTTTTTCCATAGACCACATTATTAATATTGTACTATTTTCAACAACGCAGTGTTGCTCAGAAACACAGTTACCGTGTTATTGGAGAACAACCTGGACTGATAGCTGATCTGCTATCTTCACACCATACTCCTGCTCTATCCCTATCCCTTTAATTTCCAGAAAACCTTATTGATATTCAGCGTCATGACTTCCACAGCCTGATCTGGGAGACAGTACTCCTGGTTTGCCAGTCTCAGAGTGCAGACATTTATTCTCACCTCAATGCAAAGCGGCCTGTCTGTACCTGATACTGTGGCCCCTTGCTTTAGACATCCGAGCCAGGGGAATTACCATCCCTGCTTCCAATCTGTCTCGCCAGTCAGAGTGTGATATATTTCACTGAGATCTCCACTCATTTTCCTAAACCGCATGGAACACAAGTCCAGTCCCGCCCAAACTCAGATCCCATAACAAGTCTGTCATCCCAGAGATCAGTCTGGTCATCCTTTGCTGCTCTCTCTCAATGTCAGGTTTGTCCTCTATTAGGAACAGAGACCAAAACTGCACACAATGCTGCAGAATGTTCGAGATGGGGTCTCACCAAGGCCCTGTACAGCTGCAGTAAGATACTCTTACTCCTGTACTCAAATCCCCCTGAAATGAAGGTGAATACAGCATTTATCTTCCTCCCTACTTACTGCTCCTGAAATATTGCTTTCAGTGACTGGCGTACAGGGAGATCCAGATTCCTTTCAATGTTACAGCTCCCCACTTGCTGGGTCTATATACACTGGTCAGCATGCCAATGCCATTCCCAGTATTGACTCCTGGATTCAGAACTCACTGCCTTACATGGACTCGGAGGGCTGCACAGAAATAAACAAAAATGCAGCTTAAGTTCCTTTATAGAGCAACATTGTTCAACCACTCCATTTTCAAATGGTAGACTGCCATTCTATTGTTCCCATCAATGGTCCCATCTCATCTCTCCCATGCTCTCCATCCACCACGTATTTACCCAGTCATTTCACTTGTCTCAGTCACCTTGGAGCTTTTTTACATCCTCCTCACCACTCACAAGCTGACATTGTTTAGTGCTGTCAGCAAACTTGGGAATATTGCATTTGAGATACTCAACCAAATTTATGATGTGTATTGGCAATAGCTGGCGCCCAAGCCACGATCCTTGCTGTATACGCCTAGCGTTCCATTAAAAAAAGTTGTTTTATTCCTACTCACTGTTTTTTGCCAGCTCTGTCCTTCGAGAATCATGTCCATGTATTAGCCCCAGTCCCACAGGATTCAAATTTGCACAATAGGCTTGGGGCTTTATCAAAACTATTTCTGAAATTCCACTCGTATTGCATTGATAGCTTCTACATAATTTTGCTAAAAGCCACTTTCTCAAGTATGATTCCTATTTCATGAATCTCTGTTGACTTTGTCTATGCCCATTAATTTCATTCCAATACTTTCTCTAAACTGTTTAGTTGATAATTTAATTCTATTCCCTTTTTCTCACCAGAGTAAAGTTCCCTCGTATTGCTAGGAAGTTTTCTTTTTTGTTTTGCTTTCTTCTGTGAAGGCATAACTGAAGTATTTGACCCATAGTTCTGCTATTTCCGGGCCCTCAATTATCGGGGATCAAACTGTAGGAAAGCTGCTCATTTTTTCCCCTAATTTTGCCATTGACATATTTTCAGAAAATATTACAAGTTCTGCGTAAAAACTTTGTTAAGATATTCTTCAGAATCCTATCAATTCCTATTTTAAGGTACTCAGTGATTGGCCTTCCACAGCCATACAATCACAGAAGCAAAGACTCTGTGCAATCAGAAATACAACACGGTCTACATTAGACCCACTTCGCGACACAATATCCGTAGCCTTGAATCTTAATGTATTTCAAGTGCACTACCATGTATTTTCTACTGGTTTTGAGGTTACCATGACAACGTGCCTCTCAAGAAAAATCATTTCAGACCCCAACACATTCTGGGTGAAAAGCAATCCTCAAATCCTCACTAAACCCAAATCCCTTCACTTTAAAAGTGTGGCCCTTTGACTAAAAGGAACAGTTGCTGTCCGTCCACACTGCCCATGCTCCTCGTAATCCTATCCTTCAGAATCACGTCCCCCTCAGCCTCCTCTTCTCCAAACTAAACAACCCAAACTTATCCAGCCTCTCTCCATAGCTGATGTGCTCAATCCCAGGGAACACCCTGGTGAATCTTCTTTGCACCCGCCGCCCGCCCTCCCCCCTCCCCCGTCCAGTGCAATCACATCCTTTCTGTACTGTGATTCCCAGAACTACACACAGTATTCCATCTTGGCATCACCAAAGTTGCACATAGCTCTTATAATCTGTGCCTAAATGAATCAAGGTTATGTTTACAGTCCCCTATGCTTTCCCAAATTGTGTATTAACCTGTACATCACATTCAGGGATGTGTGGAGAAGCACCCTCTGACGTTCTTAGTGTGCTACCATTCATTGAGTATGTATGTATCCCTGTATCGTTCCTTCTTCCAAAGTGTATCACCTCATATTTATCAGAGTTACATTCCATCTGCCATTGACCTTCCCAGCTGACCATTCCATCTGTATCTTCCCGTAACTTAAGGCCTTCCTCCTCACTGCCAACCAACCGGCCAATCTGCGTATCAAACACAAACTTACTTATCACACTCGCCACCTCTCGTCCATATTCACAGCTACATCATTTACGAGTACCACAAATATTAAAGTGGAAAATCACACAACATCAGGTTAGAGTCCAACAGGTTTGTTCGGAGGCACTAGTTTTCGAAGCGCTACTTCTTCATCAGGTGATTGTGCGCTTTGATGAAGAAGCAGCACTTCGAAAGCTAGTGCCGCCAAATAAACCTATTGGACTATAATCTGTTGTTATGCGATTTTTAGCATTGTCCACCCAGTCCAACACCAGCACCTCAGAATCAGAAATAATAAGGGACACAGCACTGAACCCTGTGGTATACCATTGGACACTGGCCTCCAGTCACACAAGGAGTCAACCACCACCTTGTGTCTCCTACCACTAAACTTCATTTGGATGCAATTTGGCAAGTCACTAATGAGTCCGACCTGTTCCCTGGTTATTCTGATTCCGCTAGATACACTTGTAGAATATCTGGGAATTCTACCTAATCTTGCCCTGGCTGCAGGTTTCCATGCCCCTCTGTTAATTAGTCCCCTATGCGTGCAGAATTTCCTCCTTATTGCAGTCTTAAATGGTCTGTCCTTTATCCTGCCATTATTTCCCTTGTTTGTGTATTAGGCAGCTGGAGAAACATCCTGTTAATTTCCAACTTGTCACATGTTTCGTTAATTTTATACATTTCACAGTGACCCATCTCTCACTCTTTGAAACTGTAGAGAACACAGGCCGAGTTTCCTCATCACGCAATCTCGCCAACTGAGGGATTAATCTGGAGAATGTCCACTGAACTTCGTCTGTGGTCAGTATATTCTTTCGCAGATTTGGTGACCAAAACTGAACTCAATATTTCAGGTACAGTACTCACCAACACGCTGTTAAACTGCTTCAACATGTCTTTACATCTATATTCTGACTCCCTGAAAGGAAGGCAATCCAAACTTTAACTTACCACTTGCATATATTCCTCCAAATGCCCTTCACATTCATTGCATTTACAAACCCATTGAGTGCGTTCTTATAGAAAGCCTTCTGATAATCTGAAATATGCCAATGTACTGGTTACCCATTATCTATGCTGTAAGAATCAACTTCAAACAATTCCAAAGCTTGTCAAGCATGATTTCCCTTTCAGAAATGCATATTGATTCTCTCCAATGTTGCTGTTAATTTCTAAATAACGAATATCACATCCTATATAATAGACTCCAACAGTTTCCCCACAAATGTCAAGTTAATTGGTCTGCAGTTCTCCACACTATCTCTTCTTCCCTTTGTAGATGCTTGGATCACTACCGTTCATCTATAGTGCTTGGATCCAGACTATGCAGGATGCATTTCGTAATAGAACACTGTAATTGACAGTGCAACTAATTCCTCTATTAGTGGTTTATTTCTATAGATTTTGGTATGAAGTACATCTGGTTTGTCAAGTTAGAAAAGCTCAATCCAGCTGTATGTTCAAGTAGAGCCTCGTTACTGAAAAAAGTTGACTTTATGTCTTTCGATCCACATGTCCTATATGAAGATGTCGTATTTCTGGGTGATTTTCTGGATCTTCCTCCATGAAGACAGATGCAAGTTAATGGTTATTTGCTTGGCCAGTTCCCTGTTATCCATAATATGCTCTTGTCTCCTGATTGCAGATTTCCACATTTGACTATGCTTTTCTCTTTCCTTTGAAATATAGAACATAGATTTATGCAGTCTTTGTGTTCCTGTTTGTTTGCAAGCATGTTCGCTTTTTGATTTCCTTACCAATTTCATGGCCCTCCTTTTCTGGATCGTAAATTTCTGAGAATTCTCAGGATTCCACAATGTGTGGAATTCTTCTGAAGTCACTTCCTGTGATTAATATAATCTTTAGTTTATAATGCTAATCATTGTTAACTCGCTTTCTCCCTCGTAGGTGTTTTACCTGAAATAAATATACGTGTTTTTCAGACTTTGTTGTATTTCTATAAATCTCCTGGTCCTGACCATATACATTCAGGAACACTGCCAGGAGGACAGGGAAGAAATAGCGGAGGCTCTGGTTGGTACATTTGCATCATCGGTAGCCAATGGATGAGGTCCTGGAGGACTGGAGGGTAGGGAATGCTGTGCCGTTATTCACGAAGGCCTACAAAAAAAAACGGGGAACTATCGACTAATAAACTTAAAATCTGTGGCAGGTAAGTTATTTAACTAAATTCTGAAGGAGAAGATATGCATGCATTTGGAAAGACAGGGCCTTGTGAATGGGGGATTATGGCTCACAACTTTGTTAGACTGCTTTGATGAAGTGACCAGTAACTTTGTCAAGGTCATGGTTGTATATATAGATTTCAGTAAGGTTCCACATGGTACGCTAGTTTGGAAGGTTAGATCACATAGAATGGAGGGAGATTTGGCAAATTAGCTCCAAAATTAGCTTGATGACAGGAAGAAGAGGGTAATCATGGAAGGATGCTTGTCAGACTGGAGGCCTGTGATGAGTGGAATGCCTCAGGGGTCGGTGCTGGGACCATATATTCATATATTACAGATATCTGTGATTTAGATGAGAATGTACAGGCATGATTTGTAAGTTTCAAGGTGACACTAAAATAGGTGATATCGTGGACAGTGAGGAAGGTTATCAGAAATTTCAGAAATTACAGCAGTACCTCGATCAGGTGGGGAATTGGGCCGAGAAATGGCAAATTGAGTTTAATTCAGATAAGTGTAAGCTCTTGCATTTTAGAAAGTCAAATCAAGGCAGGAGTTTCATGGTGAATGGCTGGGCCTGAAGAAGTGCAGTGGAACAGAGTGACCCTGGAATTCAGGTGCACGGTTCTCTGTAAGTGGAGTCTCAGGTAGACAAGGCACTGAAAAAGGCTTTTGACTCACTGGCCTTCATCAGTTAGAGCACTGAATATCGAAATTAGGGAGTTATTTTGTAGTTATACAAGACGTTGGCGAGTCCATACTTGTAGCATCAGGTTCAGTTTTGTTCACTTTGCTCTAGGAAGGATGTTATTTAACTAGAAAGAGTATAGAAGAAATTTACAAGGATGTTGCCAAGACTCAATGGTCTGAGTTATAGTGAGAGGTTGAACAAGCTCGGAGTTTTTACTTTAGAATGTATGAGGCTGAAGGGGATCTGATAGTAGTGTAAAAGATGATGGGAGGCATGGATAGAGTGAATGCACTCAGTTTTTTTCCCCCCAGGATTGGGCAATCACGGACTAGATGGCATCAAGTTAAGGTCAGAGGGGAAAGAGTAAAAGGGAACCTGAGGGGCAATTTCTTTTACACACAGGATGGTATGCATATGGGATGAGCTGCCAGCAGAAGTGGTTAACGCGAGTACATTCATAAAATTTAAAATGCATTTGGACAAATTAACAGTTAGGAAAGGATTAGAAGGATATGGGGAAATGGTGGGGAAATGGGGTTAGTGTGAATGGACATTTTGTTCGGAATGGCCCAGTTTGGGCCGAATGGCCTGTTCCGTGCTATAAGACTATATGGGTCTAACAACCATTGTTCTCCGACTGAATGTAATATTGTACTTACCCAATTCACTGGAGCGAACTTGACCCTCTAGCCTCTGGGCTTCCATGATGTTTGACCAGAATGTTCAAACATTCCATATTGAATGCAGACGCCGTGTAAAATACAACATATTCATGTCACTATTCCTCCAAAGCTGCTTCAGAGCAAGGTCAGTAATTAGTCCTTCCGACCACACAATGGACAATAGACAATAGACAATAGGTGCAGGAGTAGGCCATTCTGCCCTTCGAGCCTGCACCACCATTCAATATGATCATGGCTGATCATCCTTAATCAGTATCACGCAACACCAAATCCGAAATAATCTGCTCCCTAGTTTGGTTCACAACATACTCTTCAACCTACCTGATATACACTTATGGAATTTATTTTTCACAACATTAGCAGTCATTTAGTTAACTCAGTTTCGATCCAACTTGACACCATCCATTATTACTGCAGTTAGGAGTCAACAGAGTTGGGTCTGGAGTGACGTGCAGGTCAGACAAGGTAAGAACAACCGTTTCCTTCCCTAAAGGACATCAGTGAACCAGATGAGTTCTTCCAACAATCAACAATGGATTCCAGATATTTATTAAATTCAAATTCCACAATCTGCCATGCAGGATTTGAATCCCTGAACCCAGAACATTACGCGGGTCTCTGGGTTAAGAGCCCAGCGATAATATCAGTATGTCATAGCTTCCCTTAGCATATAGTTGAATATATAATTTCCAGAGCATATGATGCAAAACATTTGCGTGACAGTTTTGGTTCAGATATATCACACAACAGGTTTCTTTCTCCTTGCTAATTGTAAGACCAACCCAAACTGATTCTGTGGAATCTGCGGGACAGAACCTGTGTCGTTATTGGTGATAGACTTGGATAAGACATTCGGAGAGGCTCACCTCCATGCTGAGGTGATCTGAATACATGTCCAGCAATACAGGACAAGCATCAATATCCACCCGCTCTGTCAGGATAAGTGTCATAGTATATTCTCACTGTTCCCTCACACTCACTGTATGTTTCTTACAGCACCTACCCTCAACCAAGGTTCACACTCTATCTCCAAATAAGGCTCAAGCACGACCACTCTCACTGTTGAATTCAGCACCTTCCCTCCCCCACATTTTCTGTCCCTGACGCAATAGCCCCACACACTAATAACACTACATGGATACAACGCTATGGACAGACTCCCTCCGGCCACCTCACCATGTAACACTTCACCTAGCCTAACACGAATAGCAGGACCATCCACTCCCACCCTCACTCATTCCACTCCCCCCTTTCTCCCATTCCAGGAGAAACAGCCTGGAATAGGACAGAAAGGGCAAAGCTGGGTGGTGGAGTGCCGGATATCCGTTCCCTCATCTCCCTACTCTGATATGTGGGGAAGATCCTGGAGAGAGCTGGAGAGGACCGGGAGGCCTTGTGTGGAGATTCTGAAATAAATCCCACCAACTGAATAAGGAGCAATATTCAGTAAAGAGCAATTCTCAATTCAAACCTACTGTCAGTTCCAACCTCATCTCTCTCACTCGCAGAAGAACAGATATCCCATTGCACAAAGGTAAAGACATTGAAACACACATATGTATTGGTAAATACCCCAATATACTAACATAGACAATGCATACAAGGAGATAAGCATACACACACTTAGAAGCGCACAAATACATAAAGAGTCACACACAAATAGACACAAACACAGATAGAAGCACACAGGCTGATACAAAGACAGACAGACATAGTCACACAAATACACAGATAACAAGCACATGGACACACACACACACACACACACACACACACATAAATACACATTAAGACACAGACACAGACACGAGTGCCATTAAGACACAAATAAATAAGTTTTGATTTATAAGGAGATCAAGGATTCTAGGGAGAAGGTAGGAGAATGATGCTGAGGAACATATTAGAAATGACTGAATGGCATATCAGACTCGATAGGTCTAATGGTCTAATTCTGCGCCTTTTTAAATGCCCATGTATTGTTATGCTATCAGGTATTTTCTTCCTGAGACAGCAGCAGCAGCATATTTGATTGGAAACAGTCAGTGGTAATGTGGGAAAAGATTGGAGGGCAGAATGGTTAATGTATGTTCCTAGTTATTGTACCACTTTATCCGAAATGGGGCAGTGATTTGATATGAGGTTAACACAGTTTTTAAAAAAATGTGTCCCACAATGGAAGAAGAATGTCCCTTTCCCTTTACTGTTGTGCTGTCTGTGGTGTCCTCATCCTCAGGGAGCAGTGAAGACTGGGTTAATGAAGATATTTTAGTTTGAGCTGGACTGATCTTTGCCGGACAGGAGAGTAAATGTTTATTGGGAACAGACAGGAGACGGATGGTTAGACACACTCCGAGCAGACATGAGCATTCTGACTGGTGCCGCCAAATGGCCAACTGCTTCCCCTTCCAATGTGTTGTTCAGTCAATCCACCCTCCAGGTTGTTAAAGGAACATACTGCTGCCGTTATTCCATGTGTCGTTCCCTCAATCCACCCCTCGAAACAGCTACAGAGATATACTGCTGTCCCTACCCAATGTGTTGTTACCTCAATCCACGCTCCCGGCCGTTACAGAGATATGCTGTTGTCCCTACCCCATGTGTTGTTACCTCAATCCACCTCTCAATGCGATTACAGGGTAGAGGAACATTCCATTCAGCCAGACTGGATCATTACAATGAAACGGGAGGAGACCATTCTGCCCCTCCAAAGAATTACACAGGTATATAGGATGAAGTAATCCAGCTCGTTAAGTACATTACACAGCCCCAGACGAGGCCATTCAAACTGCCTGAAGTGCTGCACAGGAACAGGAATGCTGTCACTAACAGGAGATAGACAGTAGAGATACATGATTTTTTAAACAAAGCTGTCACTAGTTTTGACTCAGAGATCACTGTAGGGTCATCAATGATCAAGAATCTATGTAAAATATCTGGATGAAGGGACTGAATGGATCAAAGCTGAATTACCTTGTACACCAAAATTATCATTCAATATATCTTCCAACGGAGGTAGCGAATCTGCATTATGATGTAGACAGGGAAGGTTAGTGAGCATACCCTCAGCAGTAATAATATAATGTGAGTTGTCTATTGCAGTCGGGAACAATTTAGATGGAGAGAGATTGCAGAACTCTGTGATACAGATGTCTTTCATATTCTTGCTACATGAATCATATAAAGTCTGTCTGCAGATGCATCAAATGATTTGGAAGGTAAGTGGAATGATGCTGTTTGTGGCAACGGGTATTGGGTTGAATCAGGAATCTTTTACTGCATCTGTGCAGGGCATTACTGAGACCACATCTGATACACTGGGTGCAGTTTTGATCCTCTAAACAAAAAAAAAGGATACAATTCCTTTCAAAGGTGTTCAAAGATGTTTCGGTTTACTCATTCCTGAAATGTTGGCCTTTTGCTATCGGGGATTATCTGTTTAGATCTTAGATGAGAAATCTTATTGAACCACGATTTTCAGAGACGTCTTTCAGCTGGATACATATTTTCTCTCGTTAAGAAGATGAAAGCTAGATAATATTTTTTTGAATGAGATGCAGTGGTCTTAACACAAATATTATGAAGCTATCAACCCATTTAAAAAACAATACGCAGATGCATATAAGCATCTAAACAAATCATAAAACGGGCACATTATTTTCTTTTGCTAATGAAAGGCACTGTGCACAACAACAGCAATGATGCTGCATACAACATACAATCTATTATCATTCATTCCAGAGAATGTACATGTAGAGTGTACATGGTCCAGTTTGGTTTTCAGTTGACATTGTTGTATTTTTACGCACGGAAACGGGGAAAAATATTTGCTTCAGAAGCAGCAGCCAATTGGTTTCTCTCTCTTACTTTGTTCTACCTGAAAACAAGGGATCAGAGCAGAAAAATTCTGAGTCATCTTTTCCACTCGTGGAGGATTCCTGATGAGGATTCATAGGAATCTCTGTACAGCTAGAAGCAAAGGGAATTCAGCCAAATCCAACAGTTCCGGGAAGAAATCCGCATTCCCAGACATTTGTGTGAGCAGAATAAGTTCAAAGTCAGAAAAAACATTCGGGATACTCTGTCATTTTACCATTTGTTCACAGTTCAAACTACTGTGTCTGAGATTTTTGTAGAAAATTACCCAGTCCTATACTGATATCATTGGACACAACACTCAACTGGTTACATTTAAAATTTGCTTTCACCAATAGAGGAGTGGGAAAAGACATGAGTGATCCTCCAACATTGGTCAGAACACGAACAAGCGATTCTCAAAGTGTTGTGAAGGTGAGAATTCCTTCCCCAGAAGTTTGTGATGCCTGGATATTTCCATTTGTTCAAAATTGTCTATGTTAGACATTTGAAAGACAAATGAATGTAGGAAAATGGTATATGGTAGAGCCGTGACAAATGAATGTAGGAAAATGGTACATGGTAGAGCCGTGACAAAGTGTCCGGTGACTCACTCTTGCTCCACAGTCCCGTGTTACCATGGTGCATTCAGCCGCTCACAGCTCCTGCAAGATGCAGATGGGGGCCACTTGCTCCAAATACCTGGTCCACAGCAACATAAGATCTCAAACAATCCCTCACAACTGTTTCAGACAGATTGGTACGGATTGGAAAATGTTATTTGGAAATCCAGGCTGGTTTTCAAAGACGCCTCTTGTCTCTTTACAGAGTGCCCCCTCTCTGCAACTTGTGCTTCATTTGTTGGTCTTGGTCTAGACCAGGATTCATTATGAATAAAGCTCCATTTCTCACTCAGAGATGACTCAAAAATGCTTTGCTCTCTCTGATTACAACATGCAATAAAAGTACATCCAGGAAAATGACAGCTGTTTACTTTGAAATTATAGAAAATGAAAACATAAGGACCAGGAATAGATAATTCGGACAGTCAAGACATTGTATACCATCATGGCTGATCTACTGTTGGCATTAACTCCTCCTAGACAGGGGACGAAACGTCTGCAACCGAAATTCCCAGCTGAACAGAACAACAACGAGCACCCGAGCTACAAATCTTCTCACAAACTTTGAACTCCTCCTTATGCCCATTTCTTCACACTCCTCAGCTCTCTGAAAGATCGAAGATTCATGTGTCACCTCTTTAAATCCTTTCAGTGATGTAGCTCCCCTAACTCTCTAGTCCAGATAATTCCTGACATCAATTACCATCTGTGAGAGGAAAACACTCTCTACACATACACCGTCACCTATTGATATGAAAAAGAGATGAACACAGGGGCTCAGGAAAGAGTGAATGACCTTGATATCAAGGCAGTAATCGACTGAGGATGTCATCGGGATCACCTACTTATTTGAGCTCAATGAGAATCAGGTCTAATCTCCCTACTGGTTGGGGTCTTTCAGAGCACAAAGGAAGATGTTTGTGGTCGGTGTCTTCTCAGACCCGGGACATCTCTTCAGGAGATCCTCAGAGTAACTTCCTCAGCAGAAACACCCTCATCTCCTTCATCAATGTCTATGTGCCCCCATTCCGGCGCCCCACATCTATCCCAAGATCAGAAGCAGGGTGATCACTGACGATCACACAATATTCAGAACAATTTGTCCCTACCCAGCTGCTGAACCGGTCTGTGTCTATATTCAGCAAGACCCAAACAACATTCCGGTTTGTGCTGTTAAACTGTCGGTAAAATTCATGTAACAGCACGGCCAGACACTGCACATTTCCACAGTTAAAAGAGGAGCTCATTCCGCATCTCAAGCTGGTTACATGGATATGTGGAAACCATTCAGCTCATCGAAATGTCTGAACAAGAAGAGGGACAACCCATTCAATCCTTCTGCCTGTTCCACAGGAAGAGGAGGCGTCTGGGCAGTACATTGCGCTGTTAAACAGGAACAGGCAGGGTCCAGTAAGACCCCTAAACCTGTTCTATAGAACCAGGAGGAGACCATTCACCCCTCGAGACACTTACATAGGAATAGGGCGGTGTCACTGATGCTCCATCCTGGAAACGAATGGAGCAGAGACTGCACTCATAGACTGCTCACAATGTTCCTCGTGGCTCCATTGCCTGTGGAATAAATTATACTTTAACGTGTTTTGCCGGCAGTGAGGAAGGAAACCAAATGCTTTGTGCCAAGTCTCAAGGAGGCATCTCCCATCTCCAAGAAGACAGACCCATGTTCTCCGTGGGGGTCAGAAGCTGGTGGGAATAGTTAACTGTTTTAGAGTGAATTTATTGTGGCTCCTGTCGGGATGGTGGATAAAGTGAAGTTCTATGTATGATTACACACCAAATACACTGTATTAATGTTGGAAGAGTTTAGTTAAAGAATGGCCCTCTCTCTCTATCGAAATGGTGAGTGGCGTGGAGTGAGAGGAACGTTCTCTGAGTCTTTTAAGCCATCGAGAATCATGTAAACCAAGTTAAAAAAAATATGGCATTTATCACCGTATTAGTTCTGTTTGAAATATAATGAGTGACTGCCCATCACCTTAAGGTTCATTACAATCATCTCGCATTCTTCAAAGCGCTACAGATTAATCCTTACGCACAGGCGATGGTAAAATCATCCCAACAATGAGTCTGGTGAAACTCCTTTACACTCTTTCTGCCAAGAGGATTATTCTTTATAAAGGAGAGAAAATCTGTGCACCATACTCCAAATACTATCTCAACAACACTCTAGGGTTGATCACAATAATTCTGTTCCCTCACTTAGCTGTCTCAACTTTTTTTCCTGTGTTCTGAAAAGCAACTCCTTCTCACTACTCTGCGAATGATGTGGAATTTTGAGGTTTCTTACATCTTTTCGTCAGTCATCACCAGAGGTGTCGATGGAGATGTATATCACGTTCAGAGGGAGACTCAATCAGAAAGAATTCACTTGAAACAGGGAATGGTCGCCTACCTGAATGGAAATTACTTGCAGGAACGTGGAAATCAGGCAGAGGAAAGGAGTTATCTTTCCTGTTGTTCTGCTCTCACGGGATGTGTGCGGCCGTGGTCAGGCCAGCATGTTATGCTGATCTTGAACTGCGTGGCTGACTCAGCTGTTGCACAGGCTAATAAAGAGTAAACCACATTATAGTGGGTTTGCAGTCACACAGAGACCTGACCATGGAAGGATAACACATTACCTTCTCTGCAGGACATGAGGAAAACCGATAGGCTTCTGTTTATAACAAGTGGTGATGATTTCATTTGCATTCCATCAACTTCCTTCATGAGACACCAAAAGATTATTATTGTGTGCCGCTTGATGATGAGTCAATGACTTGACCACCATGCACTGTCTGTCCATCTGACAGATTCTGTGGAGAGGACAAAGTAACCATCTCAAGTGTAAATATGTAGTGCTGTAAGCAGAGTTAGAAGGGATTTGAAATGGTTATATCTGAGTTTACCAAAGGCACAAACGATGAATGATTCAGCAGTTGCATTGAGGCTGAGAAGGTGACTTAAATATCCTGATAGTGATCCTGGGCAGGGTTGGTGAGTGGGGACAATATGTAGAAATGTAAATATGAATGGAGAAAAAAGATAATGGAGTTTAGGAACATTCTGGTTTCTCCTCGCGTATTGTTGAGTAAGTTGTGAATAGTAATTTGCTAGCTATAATCAGTAAGGAGTAAAATTTTTGACTATATCTGAAAATGATGACTTCCAAATTTTAAAATTTGAATATGAACAGCAATGCAGTTAAACTCAGTTTAATGGTCAGATGGAATGACTTACCAGGAACACCAACTATAGCGAGGATGGGATAGTAACCTCCTTGAATAATCCAAAGGATATCTTCGATCCGTGATGCTAATGATATCCAAGGCTGAGAAAGGTAGTAAAGACCCAAGGATAAACTCCTGTCTGTTGTAATATTCCAGTCTAAGGTTCTCACATTCTCATCCATTAATTGAATGTCCCAGTCTAATGTTCTCAGATTCTGATCTCTCCTCCTCCGTCTCTCGAGCGACTGATCCCTGTTAGTCCAGTCGTTGATGCTCCCACCCATACTGGGATAACACATTGAACCGAGTCCTTAATTAATAGAAGAGGCAAACCCTCCAGTGACACATCTCGGATCCACAGAGACTGACATCAATCACAGTCACTGAACAAATAGCTCCAACCAACGCCTTTCAATTTAATATTGTTTTATTCAAATTCAAAACAATGATTCAAACTGTCATTTTCTGGATGGGCAATGTAAGGGTGACTGATGGAACAAATCTTGAGGCTGGTAGATCAATTGAGTGTAATCATTCAATCTGCCTTGGATGCAGGTGAAATGCCGTAAGTTTATCAGAACTTAAACGTGCTTCTCTGTTTATAAATGGAAACATACATCCTGGAATTACTGACCAAGCATTATAAATTCAATAAAACATTGAGACAATTTTTATAGTTCATGATCTGAGGGGAATGTGTGTCTGAGAAACGTGAGGTTATAACAGACAAATGGCATGAAATTTTTAACAGAGAATTGAACGCGACAAATGCAATTCAGATTGTTATTCCAGTTTCGGAGAGAGGCAGATGAGGCCTGTGCTATTGATGTTATCGAAGTTCGTGAACTGTGATGAAGTGTCATTTACTGGACTTCAATGACAGTGTGATTATGGCATTGTGGAGGAGACACAACACAAAGAGATGTGGGGGACATGGCAGTTCAGACATGAGGGAGGGACAATAATATTCCCCAGTCATCAGTATTGGAATGTTACCCTTTATAACTCATATGCAGAACAGATTCAAGGATACATTTAAAGTGAGGAATGAAGAATAAAATCTATTTATTGAAAACAAAATACAGCACAAAATAATTTTCTGTCCATACAAAACTACGGAAAGTACAAAGAGATAAGATACACTTATGATATTGAGCGACATAAATTGAAGTGTGTATTACAAAACCACGGAAGTGGTGTCCAATCTTTCTCGATCATTATTTGGCCCACAGCTCAGATGCTGATTTCCCCTCTGTCAGTGATCCACCTCATTGAGATTCTCTGGCGCAGTATCCCAGTATCGAGCAGGATTCTCAGTTCCTGCTGCTGTTCACCCAGTCTATTTAAATTAAACCACCTTCTAATTGTAAAAACAAAAATCGCTTGGCCTTTTGCACTCTGTTTAACTGTCAGCAACTCAGCTCTGTGATATTATTGAAGATAAACGCTCTGGGACCACAGCCAGTATTCGCACAGTGCTCACAGGGTATGGCACTAGATAAAGGCCTTGCAATCTGTGAGAATTTCTAAATAAAACTTACATTTTCTGTCTGTTCCTGTCTATCTCTCCTCATGCTGTCTTCTGATCTATCCAACTCACCCTCGTTTAACATCTCTCCAATCACTCCCTGTTTCCAAATTGTTCAGCCTGATGTTCGACTGGGACAAAACAACTATTATAGGACAAGCCAAACAGAGAACAACCAGGGAATTCTTAGAGGCATGACACTCATCAACAGATTCTATTATCAAACACATCGATCTGGACCCAATATACTGGCCACTTCAGCGGACAGCTGGAACTGACAACCAGAAGTGGCAGAGACAAACCACTACAGATGCAGGAGGAAATATCACAGACGCGCTTCACAGGAGGTTCCCAAGCACTGAGGATGACCCTAGACAGGGGACTAAACGTTTGCAAAACAAATTCCCATTTTGGCGAACAGAACCACAACAACGAGCACCCGAGCTACAAAGCTTTTCATAAATGTTGTGGCCATTTTGTAGAAATTGATAGAGCAGGGTCAGGACTGATCGTTTGAGAGTCCGGGGTTTATATGCTTCATTAAGAACAAGGAAGGTACTAAAAATGGTGGGGAGGAGGTGGCATTGTTAATCAAATGCAATATTACGTTGGCAGAAAGGATGTTTGATAAGAACTCGTCTACTGAGTTAGTATGCGAAGAGGTTAGAAACAAAAACGGAGAGGTCACCCTGTTGACAGTTCTCTATAGCCCTCTGAAAAGTTCCAGAGATTTAGACTAAGGATTACAAAGATGCTGCTGGATAGGAGCGAATATAACAGAGTATTTGTTACGGAAGATTTTACCTTTCCAAATATTGATTGGAAACGCTTCAGTTCAATTACTTTATATGGGTCAGTTTTTGGCCAATGTGTGCAGAATGTTTCCTGACGCGTTATGTACATAGGCCAACAAGGTACAAGGCCAAATTGGATTTGCTACTGGGTAATGAACCAGGTCAGGTGTTAGATTTGGAGGTAGATGAACACTTGGCTGATAGTGGCCACAATTCAGTTATGTTTATCTTAGCGATGGTAAGGGACAGGTCTATACCCCAGGGCAACTGTTATAGCTGGGAGAAAGCCAATTACGATGCGATTAGGAAAGGTTTTAGGATACATAGCATGAGGGAGAAAACTGCAGGATGGCCACAATTGAAATGTGGAGCTTTTTCAAACAACAGCTACTGTGTGTCCTTGATAAGTTCATACCTGTCAGGAAAGAAGGAAGTGGTCGAGTGAGGCTGCTGTGTTTTACTGAAGAAGTTGAATCTCTTGTCAAGAGGAAGAAGGAGGCATATGCAATGATGAAACGTGAGGCTCAGTTCGGGTGCTTGAGAGTTACAAGTTAGGCGGGAAGGACTTAAGGAAAGAGCTAAGAATAGCCAAGAGAGAGCATGAGAAGTCTTTGGCAAGTAGGATCCAGGAAAACCCTCAAGCTTTGTATCAGTATGTCACGAATAAAATAATGACCAAATTAAGATTAGGCCCAATCAAGGATAGTAGTGTGAAGTTGTGTGTGTAGTCCAAGGAGATAGGACAGGCACTAAATAAATACTTGTATCAGCATTCACAATGGAAAGGCAATGCTGTTGAGGCCGATATGGAGTAAGGGCTATTACACTAGATGGGATCGAATTTCGTAAGGTGGAGATGTTAGCAATTCTAAAGAGTGTAAAAATAGATAAGTCCCCTTGGCCAGATGGGATTAATTCTAGGATCCTCTGAGAAGTTAGGGAGGAGGTTACACAACCATTGGTTCGAATCTTTACATTGCCATTGTCTACAGGAATAGGGCCAGAAGACTGGACGATAGCAAATGTTGTCCCTTTGTTCAAGAAATTGAGAAGAGACAACCCTGGTAGTTATATACCAGGCTTACTTTGATTATGGGTAAATTGTTGGAAAGGATTATAAGAGATAGGATTTATTATCATCTAGAAAGAAATCATTTGATTAGGGATAGTCAACAAGGTTTTGTGAAGGCTATGTCATGCTTCACAAATCTTACTGAGTTCATTGAGAATTTGACCAAACAGGTAGATGAGGGTAAAATGAGGTATAAGGATTTCAGTCAAAAATTTGATAAGTTCCCCATGTGAGGCTATTGCAGAAAACATAGAGAGTGTGGTGTTGGAAAATCAGAACAGATAAGGCAGCGTCCAAGGAGTAGGAGAGTCGATGTTTCATTTGTAAACCCTTCATCAGGAATCAGTGTTCTGATCTCCAGCATCTGCAATCTTCACGTTCTCCTCGGATTCTGCCTGACCTGCTGTGCTTTTCTAGCACCACACTTTCGACTCTGATTTCAAACATCTGTCGTCCTTACTTTCTCCCAGAAAATACAGAGACGTGGAATTGAGGTTGATTTAGTGGTTTGGATCATACATTGGCTAGCTGAAAGAAGACAGAGGGTGGAAGTTTATAGGGAATGTTCATCCTCGAGTTCAGTAGCCACAGGTGCACTGTAAAAATCTGTTTTGGGGTGACTGTTGTTTGTCTTTTTGAAAATGTCCTTAATAAGGGAATGGAAGGATGAGTTAGTAAATTACTTTTTGCATTAAGGTGGGTGGAGCTGTGGGCAGTGCTGAAGGATGTAGCAGGTACTGAGCTTTAATATTCTATGTTCATGCACCGACAATGAGCTGAATAGTTTCCTTCTGTGAAGTACCAATTCTGAGGTACTCTGACCCACATTAAAAGCTTCAGGTTCTTGTCCAGTAAAGGATACACACTGCACAAACATCCATCATCTCTCCCTATTCTCTGATATACAGCAGCCTCAAAATATCTGCCCAAACAAAATAGACTAATTCCAATTCAAGCAGTCAGGAGGACGTTCACCAGAGGGGATTGCCATCAGAAGATTTAATTAATAACAAGATTTCAGAATAACACAAAAACAAAATAATATCACAACGCATAATAATTGGCAGCAGAGTAAAACTTACAGTTGCAAATAGTTTCACGTTCAATATTATGTTCAGCTTTGGTCACCTTGCTATAGGAAGGATGGTATTAAACTGGAACTTTACAAGATGTTGCCAGGACTCAAGGCTCTGGGTCATAGAGAGAGGTTGGATAAGCTGGGACATTTCTCTTTAGAGTGCAGCAGCCAGGGGGTGCACGAAGTGCTTCGAGAGGCCAGTCATGGCCCACATTAGTTCCAGTCTCCCAGCCTGCCTCGATCCCCTACAGTGGAATGTGTCCATAGCGGGTGTCATATCCCTGGAACATCTGGACAACAAGGACAACAACGTAATATTCCTGCTCATTGACTATAGGTTCTCCTTCAACAAAATTATTCCCTTTAGACTGATCGCAAAACTCCCTTACTCTCTGCTCCGCCTTCTGAAATTGGATCCTCAGCTTTCTGAACCACAGGACACATACACTCATGACTGTATTGCCAAAGTTTTCACGAATGCCATCTACATGTTCACTGATGACACCATCATAGTAGGACAGATATGTAATGATGGCAAATCAAAATACAGAATGGAAATAGAGGACTTGGTGACGTGCTGCACTGAGACCAACCTCTCTCAACATCTGGAGAACCAACCAACTGATCAATGACTTCAGAATGAAAGGAGGAGAACATGCCACCATCTACATCAATGGAACTGAAGTTGAAATGGTAGACAACGTTAAGTCCCTCGGAGTGAAGATAACTGACAGTCTGTCCTGGACTTCCCACGTAGATGTGACAGTCGAGACAGCACAACAACCCCTCTTCTTTCTCCAGCAGCTCAGGACATTTGGCATGCCCACAGGGATCCTAACCAATTTCTACAAATGCACCACTGAGAGCAAACCATCCAGGTGTATAATGGCCTGGTGTGGCAACAGCCCAGCCCAGGACAGTAAGAGAAATGACAGAAGGTTGTGTGCACAGCCCATACCATGAAGGAAACCAACCTCCCGTCCATTGACTCCATTTACACGGCATTTACATCTGGCTTGAACATAAGAAGACAATGGTTTCGCTAATCCTCGACTCAGATCTGAAGAGGGTCGCTGCTCCCAGTTACCGAGAGCTGTGCGGTCGTGGGTACCTCCTGGTTTTAACCTGGTGAAGGGTGGCCTTTGGCAGTCACATCAGAGGGTTTATCGTTTCCTGTTTGGGAGGTTCCGCCCTCTTTTCTCCCCGCAGTGCTCTGTTTCTTCTTCTGGTGATGACACTCCTTGAGCCCATCTTTGATTAGCTTAGATTACTTACAGTGTGGAAACAGGCCCTTCGTCCCAACAAGTCCACACCAACCTGCCGAAGCGCAACTGACACAGACCCTTCCCCCTACATTTATACCTTACCTAACACTACAGGCAATTTAGCATGGCCAATTCACCGAACCTGCATATTCTTAGATTGTGGGACGAAACCGGAGCACCCGGAGGAAACCCACGCAGACACGGGGAGAACGTGCAAACTCCACACAGAAAGTCGCCTGAGGTGGGAACTGAACCCGGGTCTCTGGTGCTGGGAGGAGGCAGTGCTAACCACTGTGCCACCGTGCCGCCCATCTTCACCATCCAAAGAGCTGCCTGCCACAGAAGCGAGAAGGGGACATGAAAAGTCTTTAGCTGGTAGGATTAGGGAAAACCCAAAGGCTTTCTATAGGTATGTCAGGAATAAAAGGATGACTAGGGTAGGTATCGGTCCAGTCAAGGATAGTAGTGGGAAGTTGTGCGTGGAGGCGGAGGAGATTGGAGAGACACTAAATCAATACTTTTCATCAGTATTCACTCAGGAACAGGACACTGTTGCTGATGTGAATATGGAGTCACAAATGATTAGAATGGATGGCCTGGAAATATGCAGGGAAGAGGTTCTGGGAATATTGGAGAGGATGAAAATAGACAAGTCTCCTGGGCCTGATGGCATATACCCTAGGATCCTATGGGAAGCTAGGGAGGAGATAGCAGAGCCATTGGCCTGGATTTTTATGTCGTCATTGTCAACGGGAATAGTACCAGAGGACTGGAGGATAGCGAATGTGGTCCCCTTGTTCAAGAAAGGGAGTAGGGATAGCCCTAGTAACTATAGGCCAGTGAGTCTGACTTCAGTGGTGGGCAAAGTCTTAGAGAGAATGGTAAGGGATAAGATTTATGAACATCTGGATAAGAATAACGTGATCAAGGATAGCCAGCATGGTTTTGTGAAGGGCAGGTCGTGCCTCACAAACCTAATTGAGTTCTTTGAGAAGGTGACTAAGGAAGTGGACGAGGGTAAAGCAGTAGATGTTGTGTATATGGATTTTAGTAAGGCGTTCGATAAGGTTCCCCATGGTAGGCTAATGCTAAAACTACGGAGGTATGGCATTGAGGATACATTAGAGGTTTGGATTAGGAATTGGCTGGCTGGAAGGAGACAGAGGGTAGTAGTTGATGGACTATGTTCATCTTGGAGTGCAGTTACTAGCGGTGTACCACAAGGATCTGTTTTGGGACCATTGCTTTTTGTTATCTTTATAAATGATCTAGAGGAAGAGCTTGAAAGCTGGGTAAGCAAGTTTGCGGATGACACAAAAGTCGGTGGAGTTGTGGATAGTGAGGAAGGAAGTGGTAGGTTACAGCGGGATATAGATAAGTTGCAGAGCTGGGCTGAAATGTGGCAAATGGAATTCAATGTAGCTAAGTGTGAAGTCATTCACTTTGGTAGGAGTAACAAGAAGGTGGATTACTGGGCTAATGGTAGGCTACTTGGTAGTGTGGATGAGCAGAGGGATCTTGGTGTCCATGTACACAGATCTCTGAAAGTTGCCACCCAGGTAAATAGTGCTGTGAGGAAGGCATATGGTGTACTGGCCTTTATTGGTAGAGGAATTGAGTTCCGGAGTCCTGAGGTCATGTTGCAACTGTATAAGACCCTGGTGCGGCCTCATCTGGAGTATTGTGTGCAGTTTTGGTCGCCATACTATAGGAAGGATGTGGAGGCATTGGAACGAGTGCAGAGGAGGTTTACCAGGATGTTGCCTGGAATGGTAGGAAAATCTTATGAGGAAAGGCTGAGGCACTTGGGGCTGTTCTCATTGGAGAAGAGAAGGTTTAGGGGAGATTTGATAGAGGTGTATAAGATGATTAGGGGTTTAGATAGGGTCGACAGTGAGAACCTTTTACCGCTAATGGAGTCAGGTGTTACTAGGGGACACAGCTTTAAATTAAGGGGTGGTAGGTATAGGACAGATGTTAGGGGTAGATTCTTTACACAGCGGGTTGTGAGTTCATGGAATGCCCTGCCAGTAGCAGTGGTGAACTCTCCTTCTTTATGGTCATTTAAGCAGGCATTGGATAGGCATTTGGAAGTTATTGGGCTAGTGTAGGTTAGGTAGGATTCGGTCGGCGCAACATCGAGGGCCGAAGGGCCTGTACTGCGCTGTATCTTTCTATGTTCTATATCCTCACCGTGCAGCTGTCATTTCCCCCTTTGGTAGGAGGTTTTGGTGGCCGGGCACATTTTCGCTCTCCTGTTTTTTAAAGGAATCCACTCCTCTGCCTCCTTGGCTCCCTCCTCCTCCATTGCGTCCGTCTGTCCTGTAGGAGCTGGGATCAGCTACTGTACCTAGATGCTGGCTGCTGGCTGTTCCGCTCCAGCCTGTCCTTCCTTCCGTGTGACACCAGAATCCGTTCCCTTGCTAGTTTGCTGTGCCTTGCTTATCTTTTGCCGTCCACCTCTGGCCATCTGTGCGGATGTGGCGGATGCTCGTCTTGGGTAGGCCTTGTACACGTGGTCCGCCTCGCCACACAGATTATAGTTCTTGGCCTCTTTACATTCCTTGTTCAGGTGACCCTCCTGTTTGCAGTTCCGACAGTGACCTTACAGTCAGCCGCAATGTGGCCTGACCTCCAGCAGGTTTGGCACATTTTTGGCTGCACTCCGTATGTCAGGTACACTCTGCCCCATCCAATTGCAAAGCTGGAGGGTGGGTAGAGGATGTTCCCTCTGGCATAGACCCTCAGGATTACCCTGACCTGCCGTTTGCTGGTCCAGATCCTGAAAGGGTCGACCACAACGGTGCTTTCTGCCTCAACCTGGACGTATCTTCTCAGGAAGGCGAGGACAGCAGCTGCTGGGACGTGGGGGCTGTACATATGAATCGGAACACCCCTGCTCTGTGCAGGACGCACACCCAACAGGATCACTGGCAAGGTGGTGAACAGAGGCTCCGTTTCCTTCTCCTTGAAGACCTTCACAAGCTGCTCGCAGTGCTTTACGCTACGAAAGGTCACATCAAATTAGCCTTCCCCAGGAAAATCCTGCACGCAGCACACATTGGCTTTTTTATTTCAAAAGTATACTTTATTCATAAAATAATTTGATGGTCTGTACAGTTGGTGAAGCCATACATATGTAAACATTTACATTCAGAGATCAGAATTTATCATTTTTATATACAGGTCTAGAACATAGAACATAGAACAATACAGCACAAAACAGGCCCTTCAGCCCACGATGTTGTGCCGAACATCTATCCTAGATTAAGCACCCATCCATGTACCTATCCAATTGCCGTTTAAAGGTTGCCAATGATTCTGACTCTACCACTCCCACGGGCAGCGTATTCCATGCCCCCACCACTCTCTGGGTGAAGAACCCACCCCTGACATCTCCCCTATACCTTCCACCCTTCACCTTAAATTTATGTCCCCTTGTAATACTCTGTTGTACCCGGGGAAAAAGTTTCTGACTGTCTACTCTATCTATTCCTCTGATCATCTTATAAACCTCTGTCAAGTCACCCCTCATCCTTCGCCGTTCCAACGAGAAAAGGCCGAGAACTCTCAACCTATCCTCGTACGACCTATTCTCCACTCCAGGCAACATCCTGGTAAAGTTTCTCTGCACCCTCTCCAAAGCTTCCACATCTTTCATAAAGTGAGGCGACCAGAACTGCACACAGTACTCCAAATGTGGCCTAACCAAAGTCCTGTACAGCTGCAACATCACTTCACGACTCTTGAATTCAATACCTCTGCTAATGAACGCTAATACACAATAGGCCTTCTTAGAAGCTCTATCCACCTGAGCGGCAACTTTCAAAGATCTATGTACATAGACCCCAAGATCCCTCTGTTCCTCCACCTGACTAAGAACCCTACCGTAAACCCTGTATTCCTCATTCTTATTTGTTCTTCCAAAATGGACAACCTCACACTTGGCAGGGTTGAACTCCATCTGCCACTTATCAGCCCAGCTCTGCATCATATCTAAGTCCCTTTGCAAACGACAACAGCCCTCCTCACTGTCCACAACTCCACCAATCTTCGTATCGTCTGCAAATTTACTGACCCACCCTTCGACTCCCTCTACCAAGTCATTCATAAAAATTACAAACAGCAGAGGACCCAGAACTGATCCCTGCGGAACTCCATTTGTAACTGGGCTTCAGACTGAATATTTACCATCTACCACCACTCTCTGACTTCGACCGGTTAGTCAGTTTTCTATCCAATTGGCCAAGTTTCCCTCTATCCCATGCCTCCTGACTTTCCGCATAAGCCTACAATGGGGAAACTTATCAAATGCCTTACTAAAATCGATGTACACAACATCCACTGCTCTACCCTCATCCACATGCTTGGTCACCTCCTCAAAGAATTCAATAAGACTTGTAAGGCAAGACCTACCCTTCACAAATCCGTGCTGGCTGTCCCTAATCAAGCAGTGTTTTTCCAGATAGTCATAAATCCTATCCCTCAGTACCATTTCCATTACTTTGCCTACCACAGAAGTAAGACTAACTGGCCTGTAATTCCCGGGGTTATCCCTATTCCCTTTTTTGAACAGGGGCACAACATTCACTACTCTCGACTCCCCTGGTACCACCCCCGTTGACAGTGAAGACGAAAAGATCATTGCCAACGGTACTGCAATTTCCTCTCTTGCTTCCCACATAATCCTAGGATATATCCCGTCAGGCCCAGGGAACTTGTCTATCCTCAAGTTGTTCAAAATGTCCAACACATCTTCCTTCCTAACAAGTATCTCTTCTAGCTTACCAGTCCGTTTCACACTCTCCTCTTCAACAATACGCTCCTTCCCGTTCGTAAATTCTGAAGAAAAGTACTTGTTCAAGACTTCTCCTTTCTCTTCCGTCTCAATACACAATCTCCCACTACTGTCCTTGACCGGACCTACCCTCGTTCTCGTCATTCTCATGTTTCTCACATACACATAAAATGTTTTGGGGTTATCCTTGATCCTACACGCCCAGGACTTTTCATGCCCCCTCTTAGCTCTCCTAATCCCTTTCTTCAGGTCCCTTCTGACTATCCTGTATCCCTCCACTGCTCTGTCTGAACCCTGTTTCCTCAACCTTGTGTAAGCCTCCTTCTTCCTCTTCACTAGACATTCAACCTCCCTCGTCAACCAAGGCTCCCTCACACGACCATTTCTTTCCTGCCTGATAGGTACATACATATCAAGGACACGTCGTATCTGCTCCTTGAAAAAGTTCCACATTTCCCCCACACCCTTCCGTGACAGCCCATGCTCCCAACTTATGCTCCTCAAATCCTGTCTTACAGCATCGTAATTTCCCTTCCCCCAATTGTAAAATCTACCCTGTTGTGCGCACCTATCTCTCTCCATAACCAAGGTGAAAGTCACAGAATTGTGGTCACCATCACCAAAATGTTCACCCACTAACAAGCCCATCACTTGTCCCGGTTCATTACCGAGTACCAAATCCAATGTGGCCACCCCTCTGGTTGGACAATCTACATACTGAGTTAGAAAAGCTTCCTTGACACACTGCACAAACACCGCCCCATCCAATCTGCTTGATCGAAAGAGCTTCCAATCAATATTTGGGAAGTTGAAGTCGCCCATGACTACGACCCTGTGGCTTCTGCACGTTTCCAAAATCTGTTTCCCAATCTGCTTCTCGACATCTCTGCTGCTATTGGGGGCCTATAGTAAACACCCAACAAGGTGACTGCACCTTTACCATTTCTGACTTCAGCCCATACTACCTCCAAACTTCCTTTCTGCAGCCGTTATACCATGTCTAATTAGCAATGCAACACCCCCCCTTCGTTTTTTACGACTCTCCCTAATCTTACTGAAACATCTGTAACCAGGAACCTCCAACAAGCATTCCTGTCCCTCATCTATCCACGTTTCCTTGATGGCCACAGCATCGTAGTCCCAGGTACCGATCCACGCCTTAAGTTCACCCACCTTATTTCTGATACTCCTTGCATTGAAGTATACGCACTTGAGCCCATCTCTGTGCCCGCAAGTATTCCCTGTCAGTTCTACCTTCTCCAAAGCCTCCCTACGTTCTTAGACATCCTGACACACAGCTCAAATACCAATCACTTACCTTCCAGACCAGATCTGCGCTTCAACCTCACTTCCGCCCAGCTCGCGCCGCTCTCTCCGGTGAAAAGACTGTTGGCGTCGAGGTAAGTTCTTTAAATACCAATCACTTACCTTCCCGACAAGCTCTGTGCTCCAACCTCACTTCCGCCCACGTCTATGTCCATATATTTAGCTGTAGCCTTAGCAGAGCCCAAATGACTGCGTGGGCCCCGTGTTCTTCTTAGGCAGGCAGATGTTACACTGTGGCCTTTCCCCACCGTGCCTTGGTGGTAGCTGCTCCAAGCTTCAGTGCCTCCCTCAACACGTAGTCCTGGACCTTGGAATGTGCCAGTCTGCAACACTCAGTCGGGGTGAACTCCTTCAGCTGGAATATCAACAGGTTTCAGACCAGAGAGTTGATGATCCTCCAGGCACAGTTGATGTTTGTCTCGGTGTGCATCCCGGGGAACAGACAGTAGAGTCCCGTGTCACGGCGCTGCTCGGGACAAACCTGGACAAACACCATTGCATTCCTCTCCAGACATCTTCTGCGTAGGCACATTGCAGAAGGAGGCGTGTGACAGTCTCGCCCACCCACCCCCCTCCCCCCACCCCCGCAGTCGCTTCGAGGGCAGCGTGCGGTGCGGCAGAGAGTCCTGGCGTGCATAAAGGATCTCACAGCAGAACCCTTCTCACCACCAGCCAAGCCATGTCTTGGTGCTTGTTGGAACATTTGGCGATGAAGCATTCTGCCAAATGGCTTTGACAGTCTGCTCAGGGATCCGCTCAACAGGATGAGCCCTCTCCTTTTCCAGAAGAGTCTCAATGACACTACGTGCTGACCACTTCCTGATGGACTTGTGGTCAAAGGTGATTTTCATCATAAACTTCTCCACGAAGGACAGGTGATACAGAACGGTCCAACTACTCGGAACGTTCCACGGCAGCGAGGCCAGGCCCATCCTTCGCAACACCGGGGACAGGTAGAACCTCAGTATGCAGTGACACTTGGTGTTTGCGTACCGGGGATCCACGCACAGCTTGATGCAGCCACACACAAAGGTGGCCATCAGGGTGAGGGTGGCATTGGGTGTATTTTTTCCCGCCATTACCCAGATCTTTGTACAGCGGGTCCCTTCGGAACTGGTCCATCTTTGACCTCCATATAAATTGGAGGTGACTGCAGCTGCACAGGTTCTGGGGATAGGTCAGACTTGTGTCACATATTAAAAAATGACAGTGCCTCACACCTGATGACAAAGTTTTTCCCGCGATGGAGAGCGGCCGTAGCTTCCATCTGCCCAGTTTCTGTCTTACTTTGCTGATATGCTCCTCCCAAGATTTGGCGCACGCCCCAGCCTCCCCGAAACAAATACCCAGCACGTTCAGGTGGTTGGTCCTGACGGTGAGGAGGAACGAGGATTTGTCGGCCCTGTCCCGAAAGGCATGGCCTCGCTCTTTCCTCGGTTTACCTTGGCCCCTAAGGCCCATTCGAACTGTTCACATATGCACATGAGTCTGCGCACGGACAGCGGAGCCAAGCAGAAAACGGCGACGTCATCCATCTACAGGGAGGCCTTAGGCTGTAGTCCTCCGCTGCCAGGAATAGTCACACCTCTCAGGCTCACATCCTTCCTGATGGACTCGGCAAATGGCTCTATGCAGCACACAAACAATGCAGGAGAGAGAGGGCAGCCCTGCCTGACTCCAGATCTGACTGGGAAGCTATCTGATTCCCACCCTTTGATTGAGACAGCACTGACAATGTTGGTGTAGAACAGTCTGATCCAATTGCAGATTGCCTCCCCAAAGCCCATATTGGAGAGAACATCTCTCACCTGTGTGATATCCTGTCAAAGGCCTTCTCCTGGTCTAGGCTCACGTCGGCGATCATATCCCTGAGGAGTGCGAGACTCTCAGCGATCTTCCTGCCCGATATAGCACAGGTTTGGCCAGGGTGAAACACCGACCCAAGAGCAGACATGACCCGGTTTGCAATTACTTTTTACAGAATTTTGTAATCCACATTCAACAGTGAGATTGGTCTTCAATTTTTGAGTTCCTCCATCTCCCATTTCCGCTTGTAGAGAGGGCGATGATGCCTTTCCTCATGGGTTCACTCATGGTGCGTGCACGCAGCACACATCAGCTGCTCCAAACCCGCTGTCCAAGAACAAAATCATCTTCATGAACGCCATCTGATAGACAGGTGTACGATCCTCCACCTTCTTCACAGTCACCCTGACTGCGATGCGAATGCCCTGGCCTGAGCTGTCGGCGGCTGCTGAGGCCATAGCTCCGCGCTTGGTTGGTCCCTGAATTGGCGTTAGGCCGAAGCCAGCATGAAGATCCACAAAGAGCAGGGCAGCACAACCAAACGATCTTTCAATGTCCAATCACGATCCAGCGATGATCTCGACGAGCTGTAATGATTCGCAACTCGACATCCGTCCTGATATGAACAGATACTTGATCTTAGCCAAAAGAGACTCTTAAAACTCTTGGTGAAAATCCAACTTCTGTTCCTCTATTGCTTTTCTGTAAATAATCTACCAGTCAGTTTCTCAAATATGTTTCCCATTTCACTAATGTGTGTTGATTTTTTCTATGCCCATCATTTTCAGTTCCAATAATTTTCCCAAATTTGTTTATTTACTAATTTAATTCTATATCCTTTTCTCCTTAGTCTCAGGTTTTCTGCTATTTCTGCGAAGGCTTTGTTTATGCCTTTTTTTGTGAAGACAGAAGTGAAGTTGCTGTGTCATGTTTCTCTGTTCTCCATCCACCATTCGTTGCTTTCTGTCTGTAAGGAAGCTGACACTTTGACTAAAAAGATCAGCTGTTGTCTATTCACCCAGTCCATGCCACTTGTAATCTTAAACTTGAATTAATTACCCACTCAACTCTCTCTGCTCCAATGGAAACAACCCGAGTTTATCCAGCCCCTGTCCACAGCTCATATATTCCATCCCAGGGAACATCTCCGTGAATTTTCTCTGCACCTTATCCAATATGATCACACCATTCCTGTAAAGTGCTCCCAGAACTGCACACAGTATTTAAGTTGGCCCTACTAATGTGCTATATAACTCTTATAGACTTTGGGTCAACGATCAAAGGCTACTGTCCTGCTTAACTCATCAACGATCATATCCAGTCACGTTCAAAGATTTGTGGAGAAGCACCCACTGAGATTCCTGGTGTGCAGCCATCCATTGACTTCTCCACTGTTCTTCGAAAGTGCATTACCTCATATTTATCAGGGTTACATTACAACTGCCATTGATCGTTTTCATCTGACCAATCCACCAGTATCTTTCTGTAACATAAGGCCGTCCTCCTCACTCCCAACTACCTGGTCAATCTTTGTTTCCAACACATACTTGCTAATCACACTCCCCTCACCCACTTCACATTCACATCACTTATGGTTACCACGAATAATAAGGGAAACAGCACTGATATCTGCAGTACACCAGACACACATAGAACCTTCTAAGACGAAGTTTCATTTGGATGCAACTTGGCAAGTCACGAATAGTCCCTACCTGTTCCCTGGTTATTCTGTTCCAGATGACATACCTGTAGAATATCTGGGGATTCGCAACAATCTTGCTCTGCCAGCAGGTTTCCATGGCCGTGCATGCGTCAGTCC
This sequence comes from Hemiscyllium ocellatum, assembly GCF_020745735.1. Lineage (NCBI taxonomy): Eukaryota > Metazoa > Chordata > Chondrichthyes > Orectolobiformes > Hemiscylliidae > Hemiscyllium > Hemiscyllium ocellatum. The sequence continues at coordinate 170,187 of NW_026868498.1, read as the reverse complement.
CCTCCAAGTGAAGAATTTCATCCTTATTGCGCTTTTAAATGCCCTGTCCATTAACCTGCCATTATTTTTCTTAAATGTGGAGTAGACAGCCAGAGAAACATTCTGTTTATTTCAACCTTGTCACATGTTTCGTAGATATTCCAAATTTCATTGTGATCACCTCTTGTTCTTTGAAACAGGGGAGGTTACAAGACAAGTTCCCCCATCAGAAAATCTTGTCATCTGAGGGATTAATCCGGAGAATGTCCATTGTACGTCCCCTGTGATCAGTACACTCTTTCTTACATTGGGTCACCAACGCAGTAGACAATTGTCAAAGTATACTCTCAACAACACTCTATGCAAAGTGCTGAATGATATCTCTGCATCTATATTCAGATTCCCTTAAACGAAGGCCAACCTAACCTTAACTTTCCAATTACACACCCCACACCTCACACAGACACACACACCCCACACCTCGCAGACACACGCACACACACCCCACACCGCACACCTCACACAGACACACACACCCCACAGCTCGGATGCTGCCTGAGCTGCTGTGCTTTTCCAGCACCACTCTGATGTAAATCTTGTTTTCAACATCTACATTCCTCACTTTTGACATATCTGTTATAGCACCTACACCAGAACAAGGCTCTTGCTCCAGCACTCTCACTATTGCATGCAGCACTCACTTTCCTTCACGCCCTCTGTCACTGAATGCAAACTGAGTTTGAATTTATAGTTTTACCAACATCGAACCAGTAAGGCGATTTAAAAATGTGGACATTTTGAAAATTGGAGAGAGAGAAAATGCCACGGAAGAAGCCTGTGGATCAATCATCTTGCTCTGGAAGACATTAGGAAATATTCTCTATCAAAGATATTTATTCATATGAAACTTATTCACAGTAAGCAGAAATTTGACGATCCGGAGAATTCAACAGCCGGAAGAATGACGTCACAGAGGATGGCTGTGGCTGTGTGGTTTTGAAATTAAGTTGATGTAATCTTCATTAGTGTCTTATTGAAACAGCATAATGTTATTGAGTTGGAGTCAGATAATGATCAATTGTTGGGGAATTAGATTAGTGAATAGTTGTTGTGCAATGTTCACTTTTAGAGACAAAAAGTTAAATTGACTTTATTTTCTTTAAATATTAAAATGAGGGAGTTTTCTGTCACTCATATTCTAATAGACTACGAGGTGAGGTGAGCTTTCCTGGGTGTTCACTTTTATTAACAGAGCGGTTCACCGCCATGTTGTAACACTCGCAAAGACCAACAGCCAGCAATGAAAAAATAAATAAGGAGTTTGAAAATTAAATATGAGAGTAAGTCAGCCAATCATGTAAAGAAAGATTGTAAGAGCTTGTTTCGATGCATAACAGGCAAATGAGCGAAGAAAATGGGCATTTCATCACTAGAAATTGACACTAGAGGGATAGTAGTGTGGAACAAGGAAATGGCTGAGGAGCTGAATAATTACTTCGCGTCAGTCTTCACGGTGGAAGACACGAGTAATAGCCCAAAAATTGAAAAGAATGAGTGGTCAGAGCTAGGTATGGTAGCCATCACCAATGAGAAAGTGCTGGGAAAAAATTGAATGGCCTGACGGTAAGTAAATCACCTGGACCAGATGGACTCCAATCCAGAGTTTTGAGGCAGATAGCTGATGACACAGTCAAGGCATTGGTAGTGACCTTTCAGGAGCTGCACGAATCAGGGAGATTCCCAGAAGACTGGAAAATCGCTAACGTGATACCCCTGTTTAAAAAGGGAGTAAAGCAAAATGCAGAAACGTACACACTAACTAATCTAAACTTGGTTCTGGGTAAGATCCTGGAATCCACTGCGCAGGATGAGATTTCTTAATACTTGGAGGTGGATGGTAAAGTAGGACAAAGTTAGAATGTTTTCATCAAGGGATGTCATGCCTGGAAAATCTGCGAGAAAACCTTGAGGACGTAATGAGCAGCTTCGAACAAGGAGAGCCAATGGATGTCACCCACCTGGACTTCCAGAACATTTTTGACAATGTGCCAACAGGAGGCTACTGAATAAGGCAAGGACCCATTGTTTTAGAGGCAAGGTGCTAGCATGGATAGAAGTTTGGCTGTCTGGCAGGAAGCAAAGAGTTCGACAAAAGTGTCCTTCTCAGGATGACAGCCAGAAACAAGTGGTGTTCCATAAGGCTCAGTATTGGGACCACAAGTTTTCACTTTATGCATTAACGATCCAGATGAATAAACTGAAGACATTCTGGCTACATTTGAAGATGATGCAATGATAGGTGTAGGGACAGGTCGGCTCAAGAAGGATTTGGACAGATTAGAATAAGGGGCAAAGAAGTGGTAAGTGAAATACAATGTGGGAAATTGTGGGAACATGTACTTTGGTTGGAAGAATACACACATGGACTACTTTCTAAATGGGGAGAAAATTCAGATGTCTGGAGTGCAAAGGGACTTGGGAGTTCTACTCCAAGATTCTCTCAACGTAAACTTGCAGGTTGAGTCAGTAGTTAGGAAGGCAAATGCAATGTTGGCATTTATTTTGAAATAATTTGAATGTTAAACCAGGGACGTACTTCTGAGGCTCTATAAGGCTCCTGTCAGACCATTTTTGGAGTATTGTGCGTTGTTTTGAGCCCCATATCTCAGGAAGGATGTGCTGGCCTTGGAATGGGTTCAGAGGACGTTCATGAGAATAGTCCCAGGAATGAAAAGCTTAACATATGAGAACGTTTGAGGACTCTGGGTCTGTTCTTAATGGAGCTCAGAGGAATGTGGGAGGATCTAATTGAAACATACAGAATACTAAATGGCCTGGACAGTGCGGGTGGTGAGAAGACTTCCATTGGGAGGAGAATCTAGGACCCAAGGACACAGCCTTACAGTAAATGGAAAAACTTTTAAAATGGAGATAACGAGAAACGTCTTCAGCCAGAGAGTGGAGAATCAATGGAATTCATTTTCTAAGAAGGCAGTGGAGGTTATGTTATTGAGTATATTTAAGTCAGAGATAGATAGGTTCTTGAGGATCAAAAGGGATCAAGAGTACAGGGAGAAAGCAGGAGAATGTGGTTGAGAAACTTGTCAGCCAGAATTGAATGGTGGATCAGACTCGATGGGCTGAATGGCCCAATTTATGTTCCTATGTCCGAAGACCTTATGGTCATAAGCCGCAGTCGATTGCTTCCTCTCTATCACTTTGACCCTCCTGACAGCAAAGTGCGAGAGTAAAAATTCCCTGAGTTATCTTTACCAAACGTGGAGGATTCCTGTCGAGGATTCATGGGAATCGCTCAACTAATTGAAGGAAAGGAAATTCTGCCAAATCCAACTGTTCCAGGAAGAAGTCTCATACCTGCAGTTTGTTTGAGTAGAATAACACTGCAGACAGAATAGCAGTTGGGATACATTATCACTTTTCTATTTGATATGAGTTCAACTGCTATGCAACTCTGGAAACCTTTCCTCATTCCTTTTCATCATAAGACATGTGCATTTGTGTGTGCGCCTGCACGTGTCTGACTCTGTGTCTCACATTTTTCGGGTAAATGACCCAGGTTACACTTGAAATCTGCTGTAACCAGTGGAGAAGTGGGGCTAGTAAAGGAAACAGTGACCCTCCAACATTGATCGGAGCAGAAATGCGAAATTTGCACACGCTGCTCAAATGGGAATTCTCTTCTCCAGCAATTTCATCCCAAGATGGCAGGTCAACACCACCACTTCCAGCGTAATTAGACATGGTCCATAAATGTTGGCCTATCAATAACACCCACATTCCATGAACAAATCTAAAATGATAAACTGCAGCAGCATTAATTGGATGGCAATGTGACTGATAGATAAATGTCTGTTGCCTTCCAGAATTATGCTGCTTGTGTACTTTGGCTTTTTGCAGTTTCCTAGTATAGTGCCTCGATGCTTTCATTTATTCAAAGTTGTGTTTTGCAACATTTAGCAGATATGCGAATGAAGGAAAATTGTGGACAGACATAGAAGTGCTGCGCATACCACAATCAGATCAGCCCTGACCTTATTGCCTGGTCGAGCAATGGCAAAGTGTCTAATGACCCATTCCCGGTCCTCAGTTCTCTGTTCCTATGTTCTATTCAGTCCTTAAAACCACTTGCTTAGGGGCAGATAGAGACCACTTGCTCCAAATACCTGGTCCGCAGTATTACAGGATATCATTCAGTCCTCAACACTGTATGGTTTGCTGTTGGTTGGAAAATGTGATGGGAAATCCAAACTGGATACGAAAGTGGTCTCCCACCTCTTTAAAAAGTGTCTCCTCTCTGCAAGTGGTGTTTATTTGTTGGTCATGCTGTAGATCCAGATTCACTGTGAATATCGGGCCTATATCTCTCCCAGAGATGGCTCACAGTTAACTTTTCTCTCACTGTCCTCCACATTCAATAACAACACTTCAAGGAAAATTACAACCATTCACTTTCCAAAGACAGAATATGAGAACCTAAGAAACAGGAATATGTAATTTGGATGCTCACGCCATTGTATGCTATCATGGCTGATCAAGTGTTGGCATTAACTATTCTTTAATGCACAATTCTTCACGCCCCTCGGCTCTCTGCAGGTCAAAAACCCATCTTCTTCCTCTTTAAATACTTGGAGTGATCTCACTCCCCTAACTTTCTTGACCTGAGAATTCCTGACATTCGTTACCCTCTATGAGAAGAAAACACTCCCCACACAGACACCATCACGTATTAAGATTGACAGAAGTGTTTCATTAATCTGCTCAGGTAAGCGGGATTGACCCTGATATCAAGACAGAATTTGACTGAAGATTTTATCCTGAGAGGCACTTAAATACCCAGAATCATGCATCTCGAGTAAAAATGCAAATACAATCCATGGAATTTATCACCTTCTTAGTGTCTGTGTAGAACATATATGAGTGATTGTCCATCATCATCAAGTTTTAATGCAGTGACCTTTTATTCTCTGACAGTGCTATAGATTATCCTTAACCCACTCCTCTTTTACCATCAGCCCAGGGTTAGTCTCGTGAAATTCCTTTACACAGCCTGTATTGCAATGAGATAATTCCTTTTAAAGGAGAAAAATAATCTGTCCATAATACCCTAAATACTGCCTCAGCCATACTCTCAGTGATGATCACAATAGTTCCTTCCCCTCACTTACTGGTCTCCGTATCTTTATTATGACATAAAAGCCCATTCATTCTCTATGCACTGCCACTGATGTGCAATTTAAAAGTTCCTCACATCTGCATGTCAGCATCAGAAAAGCCAGCAAAAGAGGTGCCCATGGAGATGAACATCAGTACTGGGTAGAGACTCAGTCAGAAAGACTGCACTTGAAATAGGGAATGGCCACCTACCTGAATGGAAATGAAGTGTCGGAATAAGGAAAACAGGCAGAGGAAGGGAGCACACTTTACTTTGTTTCTTCTCTCACGGGATGTGTGCAGCCCTGGTCAGGCCAGCGTGTTATTCGGATCTTGAACTGAGTGGCTGGTTCAGCTGTTCCTCAGGACAGTAAAGAGTAAAACACATTGCTGTGGGTTTGCCCAGACCTGACTGGGGAAGGATAACACATTGACTTCTCTGAAGGACATGAAGCAAGCAGATGGGCCTTTTCTCACAAATGATGTAGCCTTCAGTTCAATTACATCTATTTCGTTCATGAGATATCAACAGATTATTATTCTGTGCCTCTAGATTATGTGTCAATGACTTAAGCAGCATGCAGTGTCTGCCCGCCTGACAGTGAACAAGTTCATCATACTCAACAGCAATTATTCTGTAATTTACATGTGTTTAGAAGGGACTTGATAAATTGTATCCAGATTTAAGAAAGGCACAATTGATAGTTTATTCAGAAGATGCACTAAGGTTGAGGAGGAGACGGGGATATCAAGATGGTGGGATTGGACAAGATTCGTGAGTGGGGAGAATATAGAAATGTAAATCTGTGGAGGGTGAGAAGGATTTTGGAGTTTGAGAACAGTGTGGTTCTCCTCACATATTGGTGAGCAATTTGTCTGGATAATTTGCTCGATATAATTTGTGAGTAATTGAATATTTCATTGGAATTGAAAATGTTGACATCTACGTTTCTAAATAATAAATAATATGAGCAGCAATTCAGTCCAAACCGTCTTAATGACCAGATAGAATGACTTAGCAGGAAAACCAACTATAGCAAGGATGGGATAGTAACCAGCTTGAATAACCATCAATACATCATAGAGCCGAAATGCTAATGAGATCCAAGGTTGACCAAGCCAGTAAAAACCCCGGATAAACACCTGTCCATTGTTAAAACATTCAAGTTTAATGTTCTCAGATTCTGATCTCTTTCCACCTCTCTCTGCGTCTGTTGATGCCTGTTAGTGCTGTCGCTGATGCTCCAGCTGATACTATAGAATAACACTTTGAACCGAGTCCCTAATTAATAGAAGAGGAAAGCCCTCCAGTAACGCTATTAGGATGCATGGAGACTGACATCAATCCGAGTGGCTGAACCAATTACTCCCGTTAACCCATTTCAATTCAATTCGTTTTATTAAAATTCAAAATTATGATTAAAATTTACACATTCTGGATTGGATATGTGGGGCTGACTGAGGGAACAAATGTTGGGTCTGGTAGAACAATCATGTGTAAACATTCAATCTGCCATGGATATGGGAGCAATGCCAGAGGTTTATCAGAATATAAGCATGCTTGTCTGTTTATAAATTGAAACATACATTCTGTATCCACTGATCAGGCACTGCAATCAGGAAGACATTGAGAGAACTTTTATCGTCTATGATCTGAGAAGAAAATATCTCTAAGACTACGTGCCGGAATAAATACCGGAAGAAACATCAAAGCAGCGCTTCACACGAGGCTCCAACAGCACTGATGATGTTCCCTAGCCAGGGAACGAAACGTTTGCAGCAAAAACTTCCAGCTCGGCGAGCAGAACCACAACAGACTACGTGCAGTTATACCAGACAACTACATGGTTATGTTAACAGGGAATTGCACCTAAGAGATAATGGGGACTGCAGATATTGGATAATACAGTGTAGGTAAAGCATGGCCATGGAAAAGGCACAGTAAGCCAGGCACCATCCGAGGAGCAAGAGAGTCGACGTATCAGGCAGGACTTTTCTTCAGGACTGGGGAAAGAGAAGGGGTAAGTGAAACTAGGTGATGGGGTGAGGCTGGGGAAAAGATAAGTGATAGGTGAGCGAAGGTAGGAGGTGATAGTGATAGTTCGGTGGGGAGTGTAGAGCAGATGGTGGGAAGGAAGATGGACATTAGGCCTCCTCGAGAGGGCAGATGTGAGTCCGGGGTTTGGATTTGGGATCTGTGTTGGCCAGTGGAGATTTGTAAATGTTCTTGCCATGTGTTTGTTGGCTTCCGAGGCAGGAGATGAGGTGTTACTGGTAACATTCTGTTAAATTAATTCTGAACCCTCTCCAGCTTAATAATCTCCTTCCGAGAACAGAACTGCACACGGTACTTCAGAAGAGGCTTTATCAATATCCTGCAAAATCTCAGCATGACTTCCCAACTTCTAACCTAAAAGGTCTGAGCAATGAAGTAACCTTAAACACCCTGCACCACAAACTTAAAGAATTATGCCTGCGCCCCTGGGTCCCTCTTTTCTATATAACTACCAAAGCCCAGCATTAATTGTAGAAGCCCTCCCCTTGTTTGTTTTACCAAAATGCAGTACCTCACATGTATCCATGTTAAACCCCATCTGCCACACCTCAGCCCAGTGAATGATATTACTGCCCCCTCATACATCCCCTTCAGATAAAAATGACAATCCCCTCTCCAGGGGCCGACAGACACCAGCTGTGAGTTTCCCAAAGACCCAGAGCTTGGTTTGCCCACCGCATGCAGAGGAGGCGTCGGTAAGCAAAATCTGGAAAGGAAACAGCTGCCTTGTATCAATGAATGATTTTCGGAAGAAGGAAGCCACATGTCCGAGATTTTAAATAGTGACCGGTTGGGACCAGAATTATGCTCCTTCCTTATCTCTGGTGTTCAGTATTGATATCTACCCGAGATCCTTCATAGTGCAGCGTGTGTTTGCAGGATTTCTTCCTCAAAAATAGCAGACTACTGATAATAGCCATTTCAACCAGAAATGATAGCCAAACAATTAAAGATCTTCATAGTGTATCTCAATGGCCCAGCAAATGTACTCAACTTCCTAAAGTTAAGGTGAATAACTTGTACTTTTTTCAATGAGAAATGTCCCCTGTATAATTTAGTAATGTTAACCAGAATTTAATACATCCATACACTTAAAATATGACCCAAAATCTGAGCATGGTTTACGCCTGGTTGAATGGATGGTGCCCACGTATCTGAGGCGGAAGTCTGGATTCGATTCCAGTCCATGACTGTTTGGTAGTACCCCTATCTCTGGAGACGGTGGTGCATATTCGTATCCTGTGGAGTAGTGTCACAGCATATTACCACAGGCTGATGAATAAACACACAGGAGCATCTTGTTGCAGCTTCAGCGGCTAATGCTGAATGATGGTACTGTCCCTATCACTGGGCCGAAAACTCCAGTTTCAAAGCCCACAGCGCTGTTTTTCTAATATGTCTGATCAGGATGATCAAACTCTTTTTGGAATCGTGCCTTGATGAAGAAGGAAGAGGAACGACTACTGAATTTGAGAATTGAGACGCAGGATGACTGAAAGCACAGCCAATCATGTTGATTGGAGTCACATTTGAACTTTCCAGAAGATTACAAAATGATGAAGGGCATGGAATGGGTGAGTGGTCAAGGGACACCTGGGGTACCATCTGGAAATGCAGAATAGAGATCATTACTAATTTTGTGTTTCGAAAGCTGTAACTAGTGGAATTCTTCAGGGATCTGTGTGATGTCATCAATAAATTACAATCTATTCTAATGAACCGGATGAAAGGGATGGAGCTCTGTGTGTTCATGCACCAGGATAGTCATTCAATAAGATGTCAAATGGAGGCAGAACGTCTGCAATGGCATACAGACAGGGGGAGGGCAGAGCATCTGCATTGGGATAGAGACGGGGGAGGGCAGATAATCTGCAATGGGATAGAGGTGTGGGAGGGCAGAGCATCTGCAATGGGATAGAGACAGGGGAAGGGCAGAGCATCTGCAATGGGATAGAGACAGGGGAATGCAGCACATCTGCAATGGGATAGAGACAGGGGAGGGTGTCTGAACTGGAATACAGACAGGGCGAGGGCATAGCGTCTGCAATGGGATGCAGACAGAGGAGGGTAGGACAGCTGCAATGGGATACAGATGGGGTGAGGAGAGCGTTTGATTTGGGATGCAGAGGAGGAGGGCAGAGTATCTGCGACGGGATACTGACAGAGGGACGGCAGATAGTCTGCAATGGGATACTGACAGAGGGAGTGCAGAAGGTCTGCAATGGGACACAGACTGGCGGAGGTCAGAGCTTTCGGCAATGGCATACAGACATAGGACAATTGTGAGCAAGGGCATTTTCTGTTTTGAGGAAAAGACAAACAGCAGAAAATGATTTAAATGCAAGGACAATGCAGACTTCAATGGTACCGAGGGATTTGTGTGTTCTGGCACATGACTCACATCAAATTACTCTGAAGATGCAGCAAATGATATGGAAGGTAAATGGAATGATTCTGTTTCGTGCAAGGCGTGTTGGGTTTGATCTTAGTGATGTTTTTCTGCATCGGCACAGGGCATGACTGAGATCACATCTGAAGTATTATGTGTAGTTATAATTGCCTAATCTGAAAAAAAAACAACAAAATAGCTTTTGAAACGTTTCCAAGCTTTTTTTCTCTTTACTCATTCTTGGGATGAAGGCATTCCATTATGAAGAATTAACAGTTCAGCCTGAGAATGAGGGTTGTTTTGTTGACCATATAAGATCTTGATAAGAGTATAATTGGTGAATACTGGGTGGATATTTCTACTTTTGTGGGAGAATAAAACTGGGGAAATAATTTCAGAATAAGTCAGTTTGAAAGGAAAGGTCATTGACCTGAAAAATTGAACTCTGATTTCTCTTCATACATTCTGGAAGACAGGCTGAGCTTTTCAAGTAATTTCTTATTTGTTTAAGAATAAAACATATTCATCTTAACACGGATATTGTGAAGACATGAAACACTTATGTTTACATTATGCAGGCACATATTAACACATCTTCAAACTAAGTAGGGCCATTTATTGTTAATGAATTTATTCTGTGTACAACAACAGCAATAATGCACTGACCTGGAGTCGAGAATGTGATGGTGACTTATAGTTCGGACAATGTTCAAGGAGAGCTCACGTGGTACAGTTTGGGGTCTGATAACGTTATTGATTTAACTTCGAGGTGGAAGAAATGTAGCCTATCTGTGAAGGAACTGTCTATTGCTCCCTTTCTGTTTCCCTGTCGCTCATCACAGCAACATGTGGGAGTGAAAAAAAAGTCGCCTTTCCAACTCATGAGGGATTCCTGATGATGATTCATTGGAATCTCCCCACTGCCTTAAGCAAAGTAATTCCGCCAAATCTATCTGTTTCATTACGAAATCCCACTGTCAGAAGGTTGTGCGAGCAGAATAACTTCAGAAGTAATTATTCAGACTTGAGCGTGAGAGTGACGGAACAGAGACGCTGTGGCTGCAAATTAGAATCCAGGATGGTGTTTAGCCTCCCACGTGCCACGGTCCAGGATGTCGCAGAGCGGCTGCAGAACCTTCTCACTGGGGTGGGGGAGCATCCAGAAGTCATTGTGCACATTAGTACAAATGACAAAGGTAGAAATAGTGATGATGTCCAGAGTGATTATAGAGAGCTAAGAAAAAGGGTAAAAGACAGGACCGTGACAGCAGTAATATTCGGTTTACTTCCAGTGCTCCGTGATAGTGAGGGTAAGAACAGGAGGATATGGCAAATGAATGGGTGGTTAAAGAATTGGTGCGGGCGCAGAGATTTAGATTTTTGCATCACTAGAATCTTTTGTGGGGCAGAGGTGATCTGTTCGGGAAGGATGGATTGTACCTGAACTGAAAGGGGACCAATATCCTAGCAGACAGGTTTGCTAGTGCTGCAAGGATGGTTTTAACGAGTTTGGCTGAGGTTGGGGAGGGGTGGGATCCTCGTCAGCAGGTAGGCAGTTGTGAGGCTGGAAAGAGATACAGTAATCAGAAACAGAAAATTGAAGAGACAGGTTAGGGTGGAACACAACAGGGAGCAAGGAATGTCTGTTGAATTAAATTGCAACTGTTTCAATGCACGATGGATGACAGGTAAGGCAGATGAACTCAGGCTGTAAATAGGTATGTGTGACTTGGATATTATACCCATTACAGAAACATGGCTAAGGGACGGACAGGACTGGCAGCTTAATGTACCACGGTACAGGTGGTTTATGCGGGATAGAGACAGTGGAAGGAGGGGACGGCGAGTTTCATTTTTGATTAAGGCGAGTATCACAGCAGTAATCAGAGATGAAATAATTGATGGATCATCCTGTGAGAATTTGTGGGTAGAGCTAAGAAATAAGAAGTGAATTGTGACAGTATTTGGGTTGTTCTAGAGGCTCCCAAATAGTAAACGGGGAGTTTGAGGAATAAAAATATGTAAAGAGATTGGGGAGCCTTGCAGGGTCAACAGGATTGCCATAGTAGGAGATTTTAATTTTCCTATCATAGATTGAGAATGACATAGAATTAAGGAATAGATGGGCTGTATCTATTAAGTGTGCTCAGAAAAGTTTCCTCAAGCACTATGTATAGGGTGCAACTCAGGAAGGGACGAAACTTGACCTACTCTAAGAACTAAGGCAGGACAGGTGACAGTGGGGGAAGCACTCTTGGACCAATGACTATTGTTATATTCATTTTTAAATAGTTGTGGAGAAGGACAAAACTGGTTCACATGTTCAAGTTCTAAATTGGGGCAAGACGAAATTTGATGGAATTAGAGCGGTCTTTGTAGAGGTTGGTTGGAGGAGTTTGTTTGCAGGAGAAAGGACTTCTGGCAAGTGGGAGGACATAAGAAGTGAAATGTCTACAGTTCAAGGTCTATATGTGCCTGTGAGGGTAAAAGACAAGGTTGGGATAAATAGGGGACCCTGGATGTCAGGAGATATTGAGGCTTCGACCAGCAAATATGAAGCCTGGCTCAGATCCATGCAGCTGGGATCAAGGGAATCCGTGGAGTTGTGCAGGGGATACAGGAGTTTACTGAAGATGGAAATAAGGAGATCGAAAAGGGGACACAAGATAGCCTTGCCTGAGAAGAATAGGCTGAATCCAAAGAGTTTATTTAAGTATATTAAAGTAAAAGGAATAACTAAATGAGAAGATGACCCCTCAAGTTTGAAAGTGGACATGCATGTCTTGAACCATAGGAGATTTGCGAGATTTTCAATGAATATTTCTCCTCTGTCGTTACCGTGGAGAAATGCATGAAGACTTGACAGCTTAACAAAGGTCGTGATGTTATCTTAGTGGTTAGTCAATATCACAGGAGAGGACGTGTTGGATTTATTAGAATGTATGAAGGTGGGTAAATCACCTGATCCTAAGCAGATGTATCCAAGAAGTCGACAGAAGAAATTGCAGGGACCTGTTGATATTTTTGCATCATCGTTAGCTACAGGTTAGGGTCCAGAATATTGGAGGGTAGCAAATGTTATGCCATAATTCAGGAAGGGAAGGAAAGAAAACTCTGGGAACTATAGGCCAGGAACTCTAACATCTGTGGTACGTAGGTTACTTAAGATGAGTCTGAGGGCTAAGATACACATGGATTTGGAAAGACAGCGTTTGATTAGAAATTGCTTTTATCAGATTCGCTACAGTGTGGAAGCAGGCCATTTGGCCCAACAAGGCCACACCGACCCTCCAAACAGTAACTTATCCAGTCCCATTCCCCTACCCTATATTTACACCTGACGAATGCACATAACACTATGGGTAACTTAGCATGTCCAATTCACTTAACTTGTACATCTTTGGAATGTGGGCGGAAAATTGAGCACCCTTAGGAAACCCACACAAACACAGGGAGAATGTGCAAACTCCACACAAAGAGTCACCAGAAGCTGGAATCAAGCCCAGATCCATGGGACAACGATGCAGCAGTGACCCACCATGCCACACTTGCTTGTTGTCAACACAGTTCAAATACACAGGTACAAAATATATTCTGCCCTTCATCCATGATGCAAGATCCAATAAACATACCATGGATATTTTATTCTTAACTTAAAATGTCATGCTGTTATTATTATTTAGTGATTGTTATTATTCATTTTAATAATAATAATTAATTGTTGTTTTTAGACTGAACAGATTGCATGGCTTGGTGAGTGGGAGATCACGCCTCACAAATTTGTTTGAGTTCATTGATGAAGTGACCAATAACGTTGATGTGGGCAGGGTGGTAGACATAGTCTGTATGGTTTCCAGTAAGGCTTTGACAAGGTTACCATTGATAGGCTGTTCTGGAAGGTTACAATCGCATAGAATACAGCGTGAGCTGGCAAATTGGATACACAATTGGCTTGATGGATGTAAGCAGTGCGTAATAGTGGAAAGATGCTCTTGGACTCAGAGAGCCTAACGTCAGTGTAGAGGAGTTTGTTGGAGGGGATTCTGAGGAATAGGACTTCCTGAGACACATGACGTTGCTCTGGGCTCAGTGCTAGGTCCATTTCTGTTTATTATCTATGTCAATGATATTCTTGAGAATGGACAAGGCATGATTAGTAAATTTGAGGATGACACTAAAATAGGTGGTATCGTGAACAGTGAGGGAGTATATCAGAAATTGCAGCATGACCTTGGTCAACTGGAGAAGTGAGTCCGGGAATGTTTTTGCAAATTAGATCAAGGTAGGAATTTCATAGTAAATGCTAGGGCCTTAAGGAGTGCAGCTGAGCAGAGGAACCATGAAGTTCAGGTGCACCGTTCTCTGAAATTGGAGTCATAGGTGGACGTGGCAGTGAAGAAGGCTTTTGGCACACTGGCATTCATTGGTCAGGACATGGAGGAGAACATTGGGATTAAATGTTGCAGTTATACAGGATGTTGGTGCGGCTGCAGTTATAGTGTTGTGTTCAGTTTTGGTCACATTGCGATCAGAAGGATATTTTTAAATTGGAATGCATGCAGATGGAATTTACAAAGATGTTGCCAGGACTCAACATTGCGACTTATAGGGAGAGGTAGGGCAAGGGAGAACTTTCTTCTTGAGAGTGTAGGAGACTGAGAGGGATCCAATAGAAGTGCACAAGATTATGACAGGCATGGATAGGGTGAATGGACTCAGCCTATTTTACCAGAGTTGTGGAATTGAGGACGAGAGGACATCACTTTAAGGTGAGAGGGGAAAGAATAAAGGGAAACTGATGGAAACTGTTTTACACAATGGGTGGTACGCAGTGGGAATGCCCTGCCAGCGGAAGTGGCTGAAGCATTCATATTAACAATATTTAAACGTCATTTGGACAAGTACATGGGCAGGAAAGGAAGAGAAGTCTATGGGCCAAGTGCTGGGAGATGGGGTTAGTGTGGATGGACATTTGGGTCAGCATGGTCCGGTTTGGGTCAAAGGGCCTCTGTCCATGTTGTAGGACTTGATTACTGTATAAATAGAACAGCATTTGTGTCAAACTCTCGTTTTTCCTTTGATCATGAGTTCGAATAATATTTGGGAAAATTTCATTCAAGTTAACTTTGCAGAAATTTTGCTTTTCGGTTTGTTATCAAATGTGTGTGTGTGTGTGTGTGTGTGTGTGTGTGTGTGTGTGTGTGTGTGTGTGTGTGTGTGTGTGTGTGTGTGTGTGTGTGTGTGTGTGTGTGTGTGTGTGTGTGTGTGTGTGTGTGTTCCACAGTAGTTGTCAAACGGAACTTTCAATGTACATATTTGCAAATCCTCTCGTCATTCTTGTTTCCATCACAGTTTAAGGAATTTTGCGTTTTTCATAAACATGTTGTTTTAGCAGATTAAAGAAATCCATCTGACTTGTTCCTAACACTGACCCTGACACACTCTGAGAACTATATCCTTGGCCATGTCACCATACGAGTTATATTTTTTTTTGTTGAAGAGTGGCGCGAGAAAAGGGAACCGCGTTCCAAAAGCATAACAAGTTATACACTCAGTGATCCTAACGTCAGTGTAGAGGAGTTTGTTGGAGGGGATTCTGAGGAATAGGACTTCCATCCATTTAGATAGACAAGAACTGATTAGGGATAGTCAACATGGTTTAGTGTGATGAAAATCATGTCTCATTGATGTGTTTGAGTATTTTGAAGAGGTGACGAAGAAGACTGAAGAAGGCACTGTTGTATATATATTGTTTACACAGACTTCAGCAAGGTGTTTAATAAGGTTCCCTATCGGAGACAGGTTACTAAGGTTAGATCACAAGGAATCCAGGGAAAGCTAACCAGTTGGAGACAAAATTGTCCCGAAGGCAACTGATTGTTTTCCAGACTGGAGGCCTGTCGCCAGCGGTATGCTGAAAAAATCAGTACTGAAAACACTGTTTTTCATCATGGATATAAATAACTTGGGTGGGAATATCGGAGGCATGGTTAGTAAGTTTGCAGATAACATCAAAATCATGGTGCAGTTGAAGATTCAGTGAAGTAGATTATCTCAGAGTGCAACGGTACCGTTGACCATCAAAGAGCCAAGGACTGGTAGAGAAAGTTTAATTTAGATATTTGTGAGGTTTTGCATTTCGGTAAGTTAAAGCAGGGTCGTGCCCTGGGGAATGTTGCTGAACAACGTGATCTACTGATGCGGGTTCATAGTTCCTTGAAAGTGTAGTTGCAGGGAGACAGGGTGGTGAACAATGCAGTTGGCATTCTTGCCAGAATCGGTCAGAACATTGAGTATAGATGTTGGGGTAGCATGTTGCGCTTGCACAGGGACGCTTGTGAGGCCATATTAAGAATCCTGCGTACAACTTGGTAGGTTCTGCTAAAGGATTGATGTTTTTAAGCTTGAAAGGGTGCAGAAAAAGTTTATAATTGGTTTCTAGAACCTGAAGGATTCATCTACAGGGAGAGGATGAACAGGTTGAAGTCTTTTTTTTCCCCTGGACTGTCGGATGCTGAGGGGTGACATGAAAGTGGTTTATAAAATCATAAGGGGTATGGACAGCCTGAATGGCCAAGTTCTTTTCCCCAGGGTCGGGGAGTCCACAAGTAGAGTCATAAGTTGAAGGTGACGGGTAAAGATTTAAAAGGGACCTTAGGGGTAAGTTTTTTCATGCAGAGGGTAATGCATGTACAGAAAGTGCTGTCAGAGAAAGTGATGGAAGCGGGTACAAGTATATGTTTAAATATATCTGTACAGGTACATCAATAAGAATGGTTCAGAACGATATGAGCTAAATGCTGGTAAGTGGGACTAGGTCAGATTGTGATACCTGGTCAGCACGGACGAGCTGGAATAAAGGATCTGTGTCAACGCTGTATGACTCTCGAATTGAATAAGAAGGACGAGGAAACATTCTGAAATGGGTCTTTCAAGTGAAAATTCTCTTCCCCAGAAGTTTGAGGTGCCTCTCTGATTACAAGAATTCAAAGCTGAGTTAGGTCAATATTTGACAGAGAAGTGAGTCACTGATAATGGAATACAGGCAGTAAAGTGGGGATGTCAACACAACCTGATCAGCCAGAATCTTACGGCCTGGTGGAAAAAGCTCGAAGTATCTCATTACCCACTTCTGCTCCTCAGTACCATGTTTCTGTATTCCATTCAGCCCCTAAAACCTGCTAGACAGGAGCAGTTGGAGATCAATTGCTGCTATAAACTGGTGCCAGAAACAGAGGCGACCATTCAGTCCCTTAATGCTGTCACATACTGTTTGGAGAGATTTGGAAAATGTAATTGGAAATCCCAGAATGATTATGGAAGAAAACCCTCATCTCTCCTTACAGAGCTGCCCCTCGCTGCAACTTGTATGTCCGGGTGCTCCGGTTTCCTCCCACAGTCCAAAGATGTGCGGGTCAGGTGAATTGGCCATGCTAAATTGTCCGTAGTGTTAGGTAAGGGGTAAATATAGGTTATGGGTGGGTTTCGCTTCGGCGGGTCGGTGTGGACTTGTTGGGCCGAAGGGCCTGTTTCCACACTGTAAGTAATCTAATCTTAGTGGTCATGTTGCAGACCCAGATTCATTGTGAATACAGCCTCCATACCTCAACAAGAGATGGCTCACGAAATTCTCTGGTCTCCCAGGCCACAGCATTCAAACAGACCTTCCAGAAAAATAACACCCACTAACTTTCCAATGACAGAATGTGAGAACATCAGAAACAAGAGCATGTTGTTAACCCCCCTCCCCAAAAAGCATGCCTTGCCCTTCACTAAGATCGTGATTGATATGATCTTAGTCTCAAATCCTCTTTAAAGTTCAAATCTTCATATCTCTCAACTCTCTGAAAAGTCAAAATCCATCTCCAACCTCTCCAAACACATCCAACGAACACAAAACATTGAACAGTACAACATAGTAGAGGCCCTCGACCCTTGATGTTGTACCACCATTTATTCTACTTTAAGATAATACTCAGCACCTTCTTCCGTGCACTTTCTTCCATGTGCCTATCCAAGAATCTCCCAAGTTTCCCTCACGTAATTGACACTACACCCACCACTCTCTGTGTGAAAAAAACCTATCACTGACATCTCCCCTAAACCTTCCTTTAATTACCTTAAAATTATGACCGATGGTGATAGGCATTTCTGCCCTGGTGAAAAGTCTCTGGCTATTCACTCTCTCTTTGCCTCTCATCACCTTTGACACCGCTATCAAGTCCCCTCTCATTCTTCTTAATGCAAATGAGAAAAGCCCTAGCTCCCTCAAAATTTCTTCATAAGACCTTTCATTCAGTCCAGGCAGCATTCTGGCAAATCTACTCTGCACTTTTTCTAAAGCTTCCTCATTCTTCCAATAATGGGGTGACCAGAAGTGAACAAAATATACCAGGTGCGGTCTAACCAGGTCTCTACAGAACTGCAGCATAACCACACGGCTCTTAAAGTCAATCTCCCTTCTAATGAAAGCTAACACACCATTCGCCTCCTTAACAACCCTATCAATTTAGGCAGCAACTTTGATGTATCTATGGCCATGGACGCCAAAATCCCTCTGTTCTTCCACACTGCCAGGAACCCTGCCTATAATTCTATATTCTGCAAATTTGGACTTTCAAAGGGAATTACTTCACGCTTTTCCAGCTTGAATTCCATCAGCCACTTCTTAGTCCAACTCTGCATTACCTTAATGTCCTGTTGCAACCTACAAAATCCTTGAAAACACCCACGTGCCACTTTGCAAACGTTTGTGTCTTCGGAAAATTTACTAACCCACCTTCCCATTTCCTCATCCAAGTCAGTTATAAAAATCACAAAGAGAAGAGATCCCAGAATTGATCCATGCGGGCCTCCACTGGTCGCTTTCAGAGATTTAACGCCCCTAACTCTCTGTGCAAGAGAATTCCTGACATTCACTATCCTCTGTATGAAGAAAACATTCTCTGCTTCTACACCATGACGTGTTGATATGAAAAAAAGAGGAAACACGAGGGATTAGACAGAACGACTGGCTCTGAACTCAAGGCAGTATTAGACTGTGGTTGACATCAAGGAGTCTGAGGAAAATCGCACTTAATAAGAATTGATTACGGTTTCTATACTGTTTGGAATCATTCACATCACAAGGGAAGATGTTTATCATCAGTGGATATCAATTATCTCAGCCGTGGGGTTTCACTGCAAGAGATTCTCAGGGTAACTCCCTCAGCGCAGGTATCCCCAATTTGTCATCATAGAATTCTTACAGCGCGGAAGGAGGCCATTCAGCCCATTGAGTCCAAACTGAGCAAAATTGGGGATATTCACTGACGTTTAGATAGTTTTCAGAACAAGGTGACCCTCCTCAGCTATTTAAGCTGTGTTCATGTGCAGAAGACCTTGACATCATTCAAGATCGTGCTGTTAAAGTCTGGATAACATTCATGTAACAGCACTACTAGACACTGTACATTTCCACAGTAAAAGGTACAGCTCATTCGGCACCTCAATCTGTGTTCACAAGAATATGTAGAAGTCATTCAACCCATCAAACTATTGGACAAGCTGTCTGATAGCTCATTCAGTCCCTCCTGCCAAATACACAGTAAGAGAAGGAATCTGCTCACTCCCTCACTCACATGGGATCAGAAAGAGAGTGTTTTACACCTGGAGTTACTAACTGAGGGGCAGAAAGAAATAACTCACCTTCTAAAGTCACTAACCCAGGAACAGGAAGGTGTCAGAGATGCTCCAACTTCACAAACAAATGGAGCAGGGACTAAACAGATAGACTACACCACCTTGTTCCTCGTGCCTAAATTACTCGTAGTACATATGTGTAACTTTAACATGGTTTTCTGGCAGTAGGAATGAAGCCAACTTTTTATAGCCATTCACCAAGGTGTCTTGCATCTCCAAGATAGTAGACACATGGTCTCCGTGGAGGTCAGAAGGTGGTGCAGAATTGCTAACTCTTTCATATTGATGGTATTGTGACTGCCGACAGGATTGTGTCCAAAGTGACATTCAATTCAGTGTAACACAGTAACTGTGCATTAAAATGTCAGGGTTCATTCAGAGCCTGTACCTCTCCGTCAATGGGCATGAGGGTTCTGCACAGGCATGTAAACTATCGGGAGTCAATCATCCAGTTAAAAATACGGAATTTTCACCTTATTCAGCTGCTTGGGATGCAATGAGTATTCGTCTATAGCCATCAAGTTTCAACTTCTTATTCTCTAACAAGGCTACAGATTAAACACAGAGTTATGCCCTCTCTCCACATGGTGCCATCATGCTGGGTTTAGTCCGTAGAAACTCCGATGCATTGTCTTGGTGACACAGAGATCATTATTGATAAAGCTGACCAAACGTGTACACAATTAAATAAAGTACTCTCTCAACAAAATGCACCATTAGGAAAGATATACGAACTCTGGTACTTCAATCATTTTGTACAAAAAGCCACATATCATTTACTTCTTGTCCCATATGAGTTCTGTTACTGATTTATAACCAAGGATATTTAGGTCCTTTTTCAACAACAGAACTTCCCAAACTCTCACCGCTTAATAAATATAAATGAGAATCATAATATTTGTTGTACCGATCTGAATCTTTTTATACGAAGCGAGCAGTTATTTCCCAACACTGATCCTTCTGATAAATCACAAGACTTCCACCCAGAGAAAAAAACACTACTCTCTTCATTTTGCCCATTATCCAATTTTGATCAATTTGGTGTATTACATCCCGACCTACCCATGGATTCTAACATTCCCCATTCACCAGTATTCAACCGTGCCAAACCTTTTGTGATAATTCAAATACTCTACTCCCATTGATTCTCAGTTGTCGATGTCACAACGGACAATCTTCACCAACTCCAGCAGGTTTATCAAAGATAATTTCCCATTCCTGAATCGAGGCTGACTGTACCATATCATATCATTATTCACGAAACATATAGTTGTCACGTTCCTTATAAAGTGTTGCAATGTGTTTCTCACAGATGATGTAGAGCTATTTATTTTACTGGTTGTTTTCTCCATCCTGTTATAAATAATTAGCTGAAAATCACACAACACCAGATTACAGTCCAACAGGTTCAATTGGAAGCACACTAACTTTCAGAGCGTCGCTCCTTCATCAAGTGGTAGTGGAGGGCTCAATCCTAACACACAGGATTTTTTGCAAACAAAATGTACAGTATAATGCAACTGAAATGTTACATTGAAAAATTGACTGTCTGTTAAGCCTTTCATCTGTTAGAATACCGTGATAGTTTCACTTCTTTCATGCATAAATCACAAAACATTGTTTAAAAAGTTGCATTCTCGGTTAGCTGTTAACTATGGTGATAGCTAGATAATATGTTGAAGGTGTTGGCCCCCTGTGTTCTCTCTCTATGCCATGACGCTTAGAGGGCCACCATATGTTTGGGTCTCTCTGAATGGACGCAGCAGCTGATAACACAAACCTAGAAAAAGTGTCCATGAACATCTCTTTACTCTATAATGACAGGAGCAAGTAAAATCCTCACACACATGGTGCACCCATTTAGTGCTGAAAATGTTTCTCTTCTTAGCGGAAAAAGCCCATTACATCTCTCCACAGTCCCACACTCAAAGTTCCTCTCTTCAAAGAAGCAGACGACAATGTAACATTGCCTTTCTCTGTATCTCAGCAACTATAATGGCAGCACTTGTATTGCAGATGGAGTAGATCACCACACTTCGCGAAGAAGGGCAGAGGGAATATAATTCAGTTTAAACAGGGACACACCAAAATTAACATGATATTCAGGAATATGTGAAAAGGGGAAATCTGAGAATAAACTCCCATTTTATTTTCCTTCTGGTTCATCATCAGCAGTCCCTTTGTTCGCTTTTCATTTCTCTCTCTCTCTCTTTATCTGTTTTTTCTCCTGACAGACGCTGTCATACTTGCTGAGATTCTCCAACGTTTTCAGACACTGGAGAATTTTATTTCAGATCTCCATCATTTACAGTTCCTTTGTTTATTTCACCTTTAATGCTGTTGTTTCACAGAATGTCTGCATCACTGGCAAAGGCAGCATTTGTCATCCATCACTAATTGTCGTTGACTGCGAGACTATTTGTTAAGTCCATATGGAGCTGATCTTTTGTTTTTGTCACAGGTAGTTTTTTTTACCAAACGCTATCAGTGAAATAATAAAAGAGGTTTCATTCCAATTGTTGCCATTCGAATTTAAGTTCTAACATCGGCTGTGGTAGGATTTGAAACAATGCATTTAAAGTAATAACTTGTGCCTGTGAATTGCATCAGAATTACACGGCCAGTGACATTATTACTCTGATATGAGGTCCCTGTTATGAAATAACTGGAGAGACAAGAAACGTTTGTGGTCAAAATATTTGTAACTGGAAGTGTGGTCAGAAAAGAACTGGAGCTGCAAAATATGAAGTTATGAAGAAGGCAGTTGATGGCTAATTCAGCAACATCACTGAGGCAGAGTTGGAGACTGGGGATATTCTAAAGGTCGGTGTAGGCAGGTTTGATGACAGAGAGAATACAGTGTTATAAAACAGTTCAGAGAAAAAGGTAGACTCAACGGTCTGAACAGTCTTGTTCCTTCTTAGAAGTATATGATTGAGGAATCTGATATTGATGTATATGAAGTGGAGTTTGTGACTGAAGGTGAAGATAAAAGTTCATGCATTTTTAACATATAAATAATCGAAATAGCAATAACCTTCACTATCGTTTATAGAATGGACAGAAATTGGCTTACCAGGAACGCCAGTAATAGCAAGGATGGGATAATACCCAGCTTGAATAATTCTGAGTACGGCTTCTATCCGTAACTCTATCCATGCCCAACCCAGAGAAAGCCAGGAAAGACCCGCAGATAAACTCCTGTCCATTGTTGGAACATTCCAGTCAAAAACATTCAGATACTGATCCATTGTTGTAACATCCCAGTGTAATGTTCTCAGATTCTGATCCGTTATTGGAACAGTCCACTCTACTGTTCTAAAATTGTCTTCCTCTACCTTTCTCTGTAGCTGCTGATTCCAATCACCTTGAGGATGACACTGCCGCTGATACTCTGTGATAACAGGTTGAAAAAAGCCCCTTATTAATAGAAGAGGAAAGCCTCCAGGGACACAGTTAGGATCCATGAAGACTGACATTAATCACAGTCACCGAACAAACAGATTAATTTAACCCCTTTCACAACAACCATGACAAATGGCAACAAGACTTGGTCTTCCTGAGATGTTGACATCGCTGACTGTCGGTCTAATGGCACGTCACAAATTGTAAAGTTAGACGTGAGGCAGAGAGATAATGCTTTGTCTTCACAAGCTCAGTGATTCTCCTCTCTTTTAGCAGGGTCGGAATTGCTGGGCTCCTGAGGCTGTGTCTGATTACCAGGCCTGCTGCATCCTTTGGCTTTATTTATTTCCATTTAACTTTGACATTTATCTTACCGACATTGCATGGCTTAGGTGGAGTTAGGCATTTTTGAGAGACCTACTGCAGCTGTATAGACGGTGGAGATACAGTCCATTCCTTGTTGTTCTTGCAGCCGAGGCCTGGTCCTGTAGACTGATGGTCAAACTCTCACTGAACAAGGATTCTTAGTTTTACCATTCACCAGTTATTGCTGGAGTCTCAGCAGGGGTAGAAGGCACAAAATCTCTCACGGCTGCTGCACACTCTGAGATTTCTCTCAGAAGTGTCTTTTGATGTTCATTCCTCCTGGATTGGAGAACTGCAGGTCAGACAATGTGCCTCCTCAATTAGTTTTTTGACAAGTGTGCTTTTCTAGGATGTTACCATTTTAGCGCAGTTACTGTTTAGTAATTAAATAACCTATTGATCTGTTAAGTTTTCCAATAAATTAAATTATTTCAAGTTCCTTTTGCTGTTGTTGTTTTTTTGTCTACAGTGTTTGAATAAATTGCATTTTGCTTAATGTCAAACATTTTGACCAAACGAATTGCAACTGAGACACAGCACCTCACAATTACTTTTAAAATAAGAAAACGTTCGGGTCGAGACGACCTTTTTCACATATTATGAGAAGGGTCTGTTCGGGTCCATAATAAGAAGGACAGATATTCATGTTTTAATTGGATAATTATTGAACGGACAATAAGTTTCAGGAACACGGGGTTTGACAGCGGAATGAGCCGAGTTGGATGAGTGATAACTCTGTCAGGAATTGTATCAGATACACAATCCATATCACAGTTCCAGCCCAGATATAAGAACAGATAAGATATCTTCTCAGCACGGAGTACTGTGCAAACCAGGCTCAATACAACTCAGCAATCTGTCCTAGATGGAATACTGTGCAGCTCTCAGTAATCCACTAGCTATCTGTCCAACATGGGGAGCAGTACAGACCACACTGGTGCATTGATTAAGAAGCTTGGACAAAACGGTCTGTCCAGCATGGGTGATATGTACCCCACACCAGAGTCTTCCTCTATAAACGCGGACAAGGTATCATGTTCAGTGTGGGGAGCTGTATTGTGAATAGCAGTGAATTCATCTGTTACCCATCCCACCACGCAGAGCTGTGTGCACCACCCCATTGCATTGTTCAGTAACACTGTGTTAGATCCCTGCCCAGTGTGAATAAACTAGCAGCCCATGCTGGAAATGACACGGTTTGCAGCTCCCATCCATTTACAACTCCATACCTCCGTTGTGCAATGACAAGGGGTGTTGTCAGTGTGTAAATCACTGGCAGAGAGTGATGACAGAGGAATCAGTTAAAATACCTACAAACAAAAGCATCTTATGAAAAAGAGAAAGAGAGACTGAGAGAAGTATTCGTGAAAGATCACAGATTTCATAAGTCTGAAATGAAGATATTTCGAGAGCATCCTACAACATGAGCCAGTAATCTCAGGAATGATGGTTGAATGGGACATTTCTGTCAGTTTAGATGATGGAGAATTTTGGATAAGCATTTGTTCTGCAGCTTTGTAACTGGGAGTGAGGTGAGCAGAGTGTATGACTCATTGGGCTGAATCAAACAATAGTTTGTCGCAGTGCCATTTACGTTGAGTTTGACAGAGGGATTCTCTGTACGAGGTTGAACTAGTTCCCTGGTGCTATCTTATGGAACTCACCTCATTAACTACCGGCCCCACTCCATGGTGTATCTCTCATTCAATGGTGCTCCCTCTACTGCATGCAGCACTCTCTCTCTCTCCCTCTCTCTCTTTCTCGACCCAGCCCCCTCAGCTTTGTAAACCCCCACACGGCGATAGAATGTTCTGGACAATGCCAATTATGGAATGTTACAGGCAATATTCCAAATAATTCCAATTGGCAGAAAAATGTCAGTGCCCCAGTATGTAATACGTAAGGGGAAGGAATAGAGATGCATGTTTTTAAAATCACATACTATTTAAATCCATCATGAGACCATTCAACCATTTAAACGTGCTCTGGTACTAATAAGATCGGCGTTGATCTGATTGTGCTCTGAGCTCCATGTTAGAGGAGCTTCAGACATTCAACCCCTTGGGTTTATGTCACTGACCAGTCGACACTCAAGAACTTTTACCCCAGTTTTCTTGAAGCACCTGTTCGAGGCCATTTCCCATGGGGGACGGACTCTCCTAACAATATATTCCACCAGCTTTATACATCTATGTAATGGTAAGCACATTTTACACAGACCAATCAAAAATTTACTCTTATTTTATCGTTATCAATACCAAATTACAATTAATAATTCTGGTTATTTTACTTGTCTCACCTTACTGTATTCAGCTAAAGACAGCTTCTAAACACTTTACTCATTATAAAGTACAAATCATAACAAAGAACACTTTTATCCTCAGCCATTATCGTGACCGTTCTCTGAATTGTACTGTTTTCCTTGTTATGAAAATTTCTATTGCCCTTTGTCTGTGACTTTTTCTGTACGTAGCAGTTACACAGTCTCCCACGCAGTTGGCTGGACGGCTGGTTTGTGATGTACAGGCAAACTAACAGCCCAGGTTCAATTCCCCACACTGACAGAGGTTATCATGAAGGGGACGCTCTCTCAACCTTACCCCATTACCCGAAGTGTGGTAACCCTCAGCGTAAACCACCACGAGTGGTCTCTCTCTCCCTATTGACAGAGCAGTCCCATGGTCCTTTGGAACTGTATTCTATCGCTGTTAACATTTTAAAATGTTATCCATGTCATCATTTCATTTTGCCTTATAGTCCTGTATATTGTGAAGCAGTGTTATTTTGTACCACTGTCAGCATGACCTTCACATTGCACATTCCTGCCCATTCCTCAAAAATCTTGCCGTCTGTGTCTCAAAAAACTTCAATATCACCGTCTCCAATTATCTGCAAAAAAATAACAAATTATCAAAAAGCAAATTAATGTCTTATCTGTGTGCCAGATTTTTTTTGTGTCCTTACCTTAGAAATGATATAATTACATTGGAAGCAGTTCAGAGATGTTTCACTTCACTGCGATGAAGAGCTTATATTATGGAGGCTTTAACAGATTACTCTTGGAATGAGACATGATTTGATTTAAATACAGAAAACCTTGAGGACAGTGGATCAGGTAAATACAAACTGGGAGTTTTCATAATCCAAAGTTGCTTCATTTTTGTAGAACTTCGACAATGTTGAAGCATGAGCTTCTGCCCATCGAGTTCACACAGACCCACTGAAAAGCATGACAGATAACCCTGTCCCCCTCCACGTAACCCAATTTTTCCCATGACTAACCCACCTAACCTACACATCCCTGGGCACAATGGGCAATCTGGCATGGCCGACCCACTCCAGGTTGTGGGGGGAAACGGGAGCACTGGGGAGAAACCCACACAGATAGGGCGTGAATGTTTTAACTCCACATAGAGGGTAACCCAAGGTTGGAATTAAGGTCAGCTACTTGGTGATGTGAAGCATCAGTGCTGAACACAGATCCACCATGCCCCACCCACGGTTAACTCAAACAAATCCTCGACTCTCCCTGAATGCAACATTGTACAACACGAATTCCAGGAACATAAACAGTTATTTTCCAAAAGCACAACATAGGAACGAAGGAAATGGGAACAGGAGGGGTCTATTCGGCCCCTCATGCGTGCACTGTCATTCAATAAGAAGATGGCTGATCTAATCCAGGGCTCAACTTCACTTTCCTGCTAAACCCTTGCATTCTTCAACTCGTTGATATGTCAAAAACCATTCCACTCCGTCCGTAAAAACATTCAGTATCCCAACCCCCACAACTCTCTGCGTTATGGTATTCCAGATATTCGCGACCTTCAGAAAGAAAGCATTTTTTGAATTTCAGTTTGAATTCAGTATCCCTTACTCTGTACCTATAATCCCCGAATTCATGACTCTGTCCAAGAGTGGACCCATATTCTCTACATTTACCTTTCAGCCTTCTCTGCAGTTTGTAAGTTTCAGTCACATCACCCACATTCATGTCAGCCACAATGAATAATCGCCTCACCAATTTAGATATACTCAATAATTCAACCTTTTCATCCCAGGAACCCGCCTAATGAACCAACTTAGTTACTTGCTTCATCAGCATGCTAACTTTATGTTTCATGCACAGAAACACACCAATCCCTTTGAACAGCTCCTTTTTTGGGAGTCATTTCCATTTAGTAACAGCCTGACTTTTTGTTCTCAGTGTCATCCATAAACTCGGAATTATACTGCACTCAGCTTCCATCATCAGGCTATCAGTATAGATGGTCAATAACTGATGCCATCGGACTGATACTTGTGGCACTGCACTTGATACATTTTATCATAAAGATCTATTGATCGTTACTCTCCAACTTCTATGTGTTAACCAATCGTCATTCCATCAAATATATTATCCGTCATATATGAGCTCCTGTATTGTGTAAACACCTTATTTTGTGATACCTTATGAAAAATCTCTGGAATGCCTCAAGCCTGCCAGTTCCCTTTCATCAAGTTCGCTTGTTACATTGTCAGGGGTATCCAGATAAACTTAGCATGATTTTTTTAATAGATTCCCTTTCATAAAACCATGCTGACTCTGCGTGAAGGATTTCTAAATGTCCTGCTACTCCCTCCTTAATACCACACTCTCGCAGATTCCAGGCAATAATGGTAAAGCTGAATGGTTCCTGCTTTCAGTCTCGCTCCTTTCTTGAAGACAGGCACCACATTGGAGCCTCTCCAGATTCGCAGGAACACTCCTGTAATCCAGAGAGTTATGGGATACTTTACACAGTGGCACAAGTCACTCTGTAACCACTTCCTTTAAAACCAGCTATGAATTTCTGCTGACCTGTGCCCCCCTTACACTTCTCTATTTGTTTAAGAAAACCTTGTTCCTTTTGTTAGAACTTCTCTACTAATACCATTTTGTTTATAGCATTCAAATATTTACAGTGCCTCACCTTGTGACGACCAATGTAAAATATTGGTGTAAATTACCTGCAAATTCCCCCTGGGCAATTCCCCCGTTATGCCCTCCAAATATCCTCAATATACTTTCCTGACTTCATTTCCACAAAAAGTCACGCATTCATCCTGATTTTCGTTTGTTATCAACACAGACTGTGTTGTTATCAACACAGCCTGTCATCATGCTGCTTGTTTTTATATTTCTTGACAATTTACTTACATCGTATCTTTTATTTTTTTCCCCTCACTTTCTAGTTTCATGCAGCCAGATCACCCACACACAGACCCTTTGATCCAACGTGTCCATTCTGAGCAGGTTTTCCAAACTAAAATAATTCCACCGCTTGCACTTGGCCCAAATGCCTCTGTACGTTTCACATTAATATGTTTGTCCAACTGTCTTTTCAAAATTGTAGCTGTATCTACCACTTTTCCTCTGGCAGCTCATTCCATGCACATGTCACCCCCTACATGAAAAAGTTGCTTCTTCGTCCCTTTTAAGTCTTCCTCTTTCACCATAAAGCTATGTACTCCATGTTTGAATTTCACTATCCTGTTGAAAAGACGTTGGCTATGCAATCTATCCACGTCTCTCATGATTTTATACACTTCTATAATTTCACTCCTCAACCTCCGACACTCCATCTGATATTAACTTCAAGACCAAGCGTTTCAAAATAATCACTGCAAATTTGAAAAAAATATTAAAAGCGAATGGTTAACAACACTCAGCCCCAAACTTCATACTGTGATTTGTTTTCTCCATATTACATGACTAAGGCAGCATGAAACTCTTACTAGCACCAATAAGAAGTCAAACACCTGAATTTCTTTGTCTGAAGGGTGCGAAGATCTCTACAGTGAAAACGTATCTCTGCCCAAATCTATGTAATGCCGCATAGACGACATTCTTCCTCCTGGTCTCCCTGTTTGGTTGTGCCTTCTATAGCTTGCACTCAGGATAGAGAACCTTTTTCTCCAAATCACATCAATTTAAACCAATTTTACATCATTTTCTCCTTCACTACTGATAAAAGCGCGATTTATCTTTTGCCACACCCTCTTTACACTGTCATCCATCCCCCACCTCTGACAAGGGAACAAAAAGCCCATTTTCCAATCATTTGCAATTCTGAACAAGTGTCACTTTGGATTTGAAACGCTAACTCTGTTTTTATGTCTCTCCAAATGGTGCCAGACCTGCTGAGTTTCTCCAGAATAGGCACAGCACAAATTTTCTATGAAACAAACAACTATGGATACTGGAAGTGAAAATACAAAAAACGCTGTAGTATCTAGGAGCTTTGTAGAAGGGACACTTAACCGAAAGATTATCTCTGCGTTCACTCCAGAATATGTGGCAGACCTGCATGTTTGTTCAGCAATTTCTATTTTTGAACAAGTTCCAAAATTTTTTGGCAAAGCAGCTCATACACCCTGTTCAGCATGGACTTCCATACACCAGCAAGTGAACAATAACACAAGGTGCACAAATTCCTTGGTTCCATATGTTTGGCATCACTGATACTATAGAGCTCGTAATCATGGTCAGGGAGAGAAACAGAGGGAAACACATTCACTTCAAACACAGAAGATGGCATTGTCGGAAAGATAAAGATTCAGATAAATATGCTAAAGTGTTTGAGTAATGTAACAAATTGGAGGCATGACACCCGGGAGAAACCCTCAGCCGAAGGAGGATATATAAATGGAAGTGTTACCACATCAGAAACCAGGTTAGGTCACTGTGTACAGGGCTGATGGGTGAATGGATCTCGATGTGAACTGCAGGACGCTCAGGAGAATGGAATCGAAGATATTCCAGTTCGAACTGGTCCTATTATGTGATGTTGTGGACAACAGCAGCAGCATGACTTGGAGATGTATCTGCGATAAATTCATTGAGTGATGACGCCGTCTTGATGGTCAAAGTAGTATACTTCAGCCCTCCATCCTTTATCTTACCATTTTTTGAAATGTTGATTATTGCATTGACCAGACTTGTGCTCATTTTTTAAAGTTGTTTCCTAAACTGGCGTTTGCTAAAGATCGAATATCATCCACAGTCTGAGGTCAACAACAGAAAATATCCAAAGATACTCTCGACCAACAGAGTTCCCTGTCCAAAAATCTTCAGTGAACTGTGAATGTCCACTCCAAGTTCTCTTTGTTCCTGTTTATTCTGTTCACACTCAGAATCCTCACTGTTATTTTTTCAACTCCCCACATTGGTTACCACTTATTGGTCTGGATTCAATTCCATTCGCCGGTTTTATTTACCTCCTGATTGATACATCTCTGCAGGCCCTGACAGTATTCATCACAGTCAAAAACACGGCCAATTGTTGCATCCTCTGCAAACTTCTAAATCATGACTCCTACAACTAAGTCTGAATCGTTGATCTACATCAGGAATCAGTGGAACTCCACTGGAAACAGGGAGTCCAGCAATGAACCAAACATGGTTCATTGCTGGATGTGATGAACACCTGCAATAACAGCACAATCGGACCCCTGAGGTCATGTGTAAACTTGCTGGTGACTCTGCCATTTGGCCTCCTGAGTGATCCCTTCTCTCATTAATGGGAGTGGTGAATGACCTGTCCACATTGTGCCTGGGCATGTATGTTTACACTTCAGTGGGTAATTGAATCCTTTCCTGAAGTCCCCTATGGGCCTGACTTTTTGGTGGTGTGTGTATCCATGTGTCTATTTAGCTTGATAATCAGTTGAATTTGAGTCCAAGCAGAGATGACTCCCAATTTTTCCCGTCATCCATGTACTTTTTATTCTCCCACGGAGTGTGGCCACCATGGTCTGAACATTATTTGTTGTTCATTCCTAATTCTCCTTGAACTGAGTCAGAGGGATTCCATGGGTGAAACGCACTGTTGTGAGTCTGGAGTCATATGTTGGCAGGTTTCATTAAGGACGGCAAATTCGCCTTTCAAATGGGCAAGAATGAATGGTTTTCAGCAAATTAAAACATTTTGCCTCTGTTTCTCCGATAGGGGTTAATATTCCAGATTGTATTCATCGATTTAAATCCCAGCAGCTGCCATGTTCCAGTGTCCACGGGTTCTGAGCCAAGTATATCGCCACTACATTTGCATTTCACACGAAGATTGATGAGTAGCAGAAAGCATAGGGATCAGTCAAAGAATGAAGAAGAATATAGATAGACAGGAAAGTTGAGCGGAGAAGTGGCAGATGGAGTTCAATCGAGGCCAGTGTGAAGTGATGCATTTTGGGAAGCCTAATTCTAGAACCAACTACATTGTAAACGGAACAGCCTTGGAGAAACTTAATGAGCAGAGAGATCAGGGAGTGCAGGTCCTTTGAACAATGACGATGACAGCACAGGTGCATAGAGTGGTCAAGAAAGAATATGGCATGCTTGTCGTCATTGGAACGGGCTTTGAGTGTAAGAGCTGGCAGATCATGCTAAAATTGTGCAAGATTTTGGTTCGGCCGCGTTTAGAATATTGTGCACAGTTCTGGTCGTCAAGTTACCCAAAGGAAGTGGTCCTTAAGGAGAGGATACAGAGAAGGCTTGCGAGGGTGTTGCTGGTATGGAAGATGCTTGCTGTGAAGAGAGGTTAAGAAGTTTATGATTGTTTTCAGTCGTAGAAACGAGATTGAGGGGTCCTAATTGAGGTCTACAAAATCTTGAAGGGTACAGACCGGGGGTATAGAGATACGATTTTCCCCAGGTGAGGGATTCAATAATGAGAGGTCATACATTCAAGTTGAGAGGTGAAACCTTTAAGGAGGATAGATGTAGAAAGTGTTTTGCACAGAGGGTGGTAGGTGCGTGGAACGCGTTGCCAGCAGAGGTCGTAGAGGTAGACACGGTCGTTCCATTCAAGGTGCGCCTTGATAGATGCGTGAGTAAATGGGGAGCAGATGGAAACAGATACTGAGGAATTGGGTGATAGGTTTAGACAGTTGCTTTGCTTCTGCCCAGGCTTGGAGGTCCAAAGGTCCTGTTCCCGGGCTATAAATGTTCTGTGTTCTTTGTTCTTCTTTGTTAAATACATTGCAATCTCAATGTTACGTTGCTCCATCTCAGAGAATGACATTGGTAATTCCAATCATCTCAGAGGGAGTGAGAATATGACATGTGGCTGTGTTGGAATGAAACTGATGTACGCTGGATTGGAGTGTTTACTGGGAGGCAAGAGGCCAATGTGGAGACGATGTGATCAAAAACAGCTCTTCGAGTAAAAGTAACAAAACGGCGCATTGTTAAGGAAAATTTCAGAGAATGCTTCCAATTCATCGATCTCTCATGACCTCCAGCATGCTTCCGCTGAGTCAATCTGCAATGCGCGTTAATGCTGCTGTTGTATCTTAATAATCTAATAACCGGAGACAAACATGCCCTTCCACCCCGCCTTTGACCAGGAGAACTCCCAGCATCTGAATTTCATGTGCTGCTGTACCATCATAGAACTACCATGTGCTCACCGATTGGATCAGTGATGCGACAGAGTAGCTTCACGTGCTCATTTCCATCCCAATTTCCAGTTTGATCTTTGCAACTGCATCATTGATTCTAGGTGGAGGAACTGGGATTATGTGATCCACTGTAGAAATGGGTACTTCCTTGTGTGGGGAAGCTCGTGTGGCAACAAATGTGAAACCTCATTACTGTTGAAACATACATTTCAACAATATCCTGCAGTATCGTTGAGAATTTAATGTTTTGTAAAAATCTATCACCCTCAGTCTTCAACATGCAGTATTCGATGGAACTTCCTCAGCCTCTTGAAACATCCAATTTGAATATGCAGCCAATTCTGACTTCCCACGTGTCTATTATTGCTCGCCAAATACTCCTGTTGTGTCTCTGCATTCTTCCTAACATACCCTCTGTCACTGTAGATACTGCTCTTTTCAAACACGTATCTCTGCATGTTCCAGGAATGCTATAATGTTCAGTGTTGTGCGTTGTGGCCTCAATAACCTCGACTGAATCCGAGTTACGGCATGTAACATTCTCCCCTTTTTAACTCTTTGTGGTACATGCCAAAGAAACACAGAAATGAATTAATTGACTTTACATGAAACGTTCTCTGATATTATGATTTTTTTCATCAAACCCCTCCCTCACACATCTCTGTGAGATGAATATCAGAATTCAGACTCACCATTCTTGGAGACTTCTCTCCCTCCCACAATCACTGACCTCGTTTAAGTTCCCCGTCCCATTTCCATTACAATCATTTTCAAATTGAACCCTGTTCAGTCTGTGCTGCTGCGTTCACTGTGCTGAGTGAACGTGCCACAATCATACCAGTGCGACCTTCAGACAAGTCAAGCCTTTTCGGGACTGTGGTTTTGAGATCAATGGTCAATTAGCAGGTTTTAATGACATGGATCAAATATTGTTGGAACTTCAGGCTCAGGAAAAGACCACAGGATTACCCCTCTGTTTTGCTGCAGTTCTGGACACGGAGACTTGCATGAATTTCTGACATTCTGAGTCTTACTTTGCATTCTTCCTACTTTACAATTTAAACTGGAATTGAATTTATTCTTGCATCACATTCTTACATCTTCAGTATTCATGGAAACCATGCAACGTGTTCATGGATGCATGAAGGGTGAAGATTATTGATAAATGCAGTATATTTCATGTTACCAGTATGAACTTTCAGAAGGAAGTTGTGAAGTTTTATTGATTTGAATTGAATCCGATCGAAGGAAAGGCCTGGCGACAGCGGCAAAGTAACATTGTCTGTAAACAACGCAGGAACCAACAGAAACCCATTTTTCAATGAAGTCTATTTTGCATATTTTTATGTGTCGCTTTCCTGAACCTGATGCTTCAATAATCACAGGTGCATGTCTGTATCACCTCGTCTGCGTTTGTTTTAATTTCAGAACCACAGCAAAAGTGGAGCAGTTGAGTTAAAGTTCCTAAGGTTTGAGTCGGACATTTGACCAGCTTGCTGTCTGCGGCTTCAGTCACGCAATTGTTTCACGCCTGCTACTTAAAGGTGCGTAAAATGCCACGTTTGTAAGTTCAATGCTTATCTAAAGATGCTGTTACTGACATTGAAAAGGGACTATTAGCGCATCATACTAAAGCACAGTTGAAATCAATGTTGAGTAAAGTAACATTTATTTGGAAACTCCAGTTTCATATTTGTGTCAATTATTATCTGAAAAGCTGCAAATATTCCCCAGGATAGGGAAACAATGGTGAAATTTTAGCTTAATTACCTTTCTCAAATCGCTCAGCCTGCACTGGATTACATTCTGGGAAAGTCTGTTTAACTCATTTCATATCATTCAATTTCCTGCAAACACGCATAGCTCATTATCCAATCGAAAGTATTCGATTTATCTCTTTGGGGAGTTTGAATGTTGTCCGTAAATCTGGCAAAGGCATAACAAGTGTTTTGCTATTGGGCGGAGCAGAGGGTGCAAACTGGGATAAGATCGAGTCTTCTCACAGGATGTTTCAAGCGGAGATCAGTGAGTATTAAATGTGCTCTCTCTCCTTTCGAGTGATTGTGACCAATGTTTAAGGCAACAGATGGCAATGATAATGATGTTTTATATCTTCAGGCCAAATCTTACTCTCTAGAGGCACCATATTATTACAGATCAGGTGAGCGGGGTAAATAATGATCCTTATGCAAACCTGAGACAGTGAGAGAATTAAACTCATGCTGTTGGTCTCACTTTCCTCATGACTAGTTAGTCAGCAGACTGAGCTAACCGACTTCCATTCAATGTAGAGTGAAACCAAACAGTTCAGTGTATTTGCAATATATAATATTTTATGTAGAATGAGCTGCAACACCCATCAACGCCATAAACTCTTCTTATACTTAACATTTTCAAATGCAGGTATTATGCAATTTCTTTCCGATGAATGTTATCCACTTCGAGAGTATGTCCCTTTTGCCTCGCCATTCAGGTAGCTCTGAATCTCTGTCGCTGTTAAATTCACTCCCTGTGTGTCTGCACACGACTTTTGAAATATAATGGAATCAGCTCCTAAAATGTTGTTATTTCTGAAAATTCAACTCCGATTTGAATAATTCTCAGATTTTAAAAAAATCTGCTCCAAACTTCTTCATCATTCCCCTTTGGGTTTGAAGCTCCACTCGCCTAAACGAAGGGATTTCCCTCAGATTTACTCTTATCAACGTCACATCAGCTGGATAACCTCCCTTCAGATACAACTACGTCTTTCCTGATTTCTCCCGCAAGATTCTTTATCTATGCCACCTTCCCATTAAATCTGCTCTTTCCTTTTCTAGTGGCGTTATCTCAAAGTAATCGTCATGTCTGTCTTTTTATCGAATTTGTATCTAGTGAATTCTGACCGTTTCCTTCCTAACGTCTTTTTATTCCAGTAAACACCACCGTGTCTTTCACCACGCCTTTATATCCCAGTAAATTTCAACCTGAGAAAGAATGCTGGGTCCAATTCAACGCATGAAAACTCACCACTAAGCTATGCAATCTTATTACCGACACAGGAAAGGTGGAAGCAATTTCAATTAAAGCTGAATCGATTGGCTGCAGCAGCATCGGGTCAAATCCCAGTGACATACGTGACTGTTCTTGTATTTATTTCTTCTCTACGTGTGCTGAAGTAACACAGGGAGAGATCAATTACTGTTGTCAGACATACATGTAGTGGCGTATTAAATACTGAAGTTGTGAGATCCGAGCAGTTTTTATTAACATAGACGATTCACTGTTCGAATCTCAGGCTCAGGAATTTGACAGAGAGCGAATTTGAGCGAAAGTTGAGCCGGGGGGTTTGCCCCATGACGTAACACGAGCTTCTCCGGTTGCTTTGTTGTTCACCTCATTTGTATGTTTTGCATCATTGAGGATTTTGAAGTTGTCCCATCTATACAAAAGGCCCGTGCTTTTGCAACATTGTACAAAAGATGCAGTCCAATAACAGCTAATGCTGATTCAGTCTACTTATCCAGATATTGACCCATGGAAACAGCACTGTGCACGCTCCTCGAGTATGGAAAAACAACTTCCTCACAGATAATGTTACATTCCCGCTCTCATGGCTCTTTTCATTCCATCGGCTTCTGTTTTGCACGGAATCCTATTCAATAGATCTTCGAACTGTGTCATTTCTTTCCACGTGGTCAGATCTTGTGAACAGAATATCACAGTGGAGTTGTAAATGCTGGAACCAGTCGAGATTGTTCGCTCTCCCACATCCAATTTATCCCCAGGTTGTGTTAAGACGATGCTCTGAATCGCTTCTTTCTCTTCCCTATCACTCTGGGATGATGTGAGCTGTGAAATTAATGATCTGAACTGGAGGAAACGTGGAAAACTGTATACACACCAGCTGCGTGAGTGACGGGACTCGCTGCAGTAACATCCCATGCTGATTCAGACAGCATAAGCCTCCCCGTGACTTTGAGAAGCACGGACACTGTTCCGAATAATGGGGACAGCATCACTCTTTCCTCGCAGTTCTGCATTTTCGATCTGTCTCACATCGCATTATTTGGACAAGGGTTCCCAAAAGAAGATGATTTCTTGTGCATGCACGATCTACACTTTCTGCACATTTCCAGAATTTCCATACTTCCCACTCCCGCCAGACCCCTACCCCGCTCCACAAACCCGTATTTGATAGAGAGCTGAAAACCGCGTTCAAGCCTCTCTCCACCAACACTGCGTGACAATGGAAGATGAGTTCGTCCAGTTATCAATGAAGACAGCCCTGTTCCGGGAAAGCAGCTAGTGCAGCCTCCTGGGAGAAGCGAGTTAGAATGGAAAAGAGCTTTTATTAAAACTCTGTGCTTCTTTCACTCTGAATCAGCAGAAATAGCCTTAGTAAACCAAAATACTTACCTGATTCATTGTTACCACGTCTGGCGCCGTTCTGGCTCATTTGTCTCAGGAGTGATATTGCCTCAGACATGTGACATACGCATGAGAGCTCTCGGGTTCACCTTGCAGATGAGCCTTGGAATTTTGCACACTACTTCATTTTTGACTGAGAAGATATGATTTCGTTGAGATCGGGTTCAGATAAAGATTCCAAAGCTTGAAAACATACATAAGCAAGTTCAAGAACCGCTCCTTCTCGGCCGTTGCTGCTCTGAGAAATGAATTGTCTAACTTGAAATAATGCTGATCTTGCCAATGTGGATTTTGCTGACCGCATGTCCTTGAATTCCTGAGTCTGGTCAAATTTTATTTTTCTCACGCTATGATCTGCATGTCCTTGATTACAATGATTTGCCTTTACCTATCACAAACAACGCTTTCCACTGTACTAATGTCCATGTGACAATTAGTCAATCAAAACAATCATTTCCCCATTGTGTGGAGCCAGCAGAGCGAAGGTGGGCTGCATGCCCTCAGTCTGCAGAGTGACACATTTTGTGATCCTGTTTGAAATTGCAATTAAAACAGCAGAATTGGGGAAGTTACAGAGTGGTTATATTGGCACAGCCGGGACACCTCTCTGCCACAGTGTATCACATAATAACAGTGAAGATCTTTTGACGTCATTCTCGAAGGTACATGCGAAAAAAAACCTGAAGACTGCGTGAAACTGCTGTGGTCAGCGATAACAGAGTGGCCCAGAGGGTTCGTGGTGGGTGCATAATTCAGACATTAATGGATGAAAAGCATCTTCTGCTCGATGACAATTCCAGCTTTCAGTGTGGGTCCTGCCACTGCCAGAGTTTCGCTATAACTGTGCTCTGTTCTTCCCATTACATGTGGATGAGTCTTCTGCGTCCTTACACTCAATGGTAACTGAAATAGATAAACCCGCCACATTTATACGTTTGAGGAAACACACGTTTGAAGTTATTGAAGATTTTTTTTGGAGTTCTCTGTCGGGCTGTTATGACCTGATTCGCAAAATCACTTGCCTGAGCTGGGAATGCACTGGCGAAGGTGAGAGAAATCAGTTGTGGCGTATACCATGCCCATGACGCCTTGCAGTGTTTCCTCACCTGTGTCACACAGCAGGGTCCTATGGTGAAGTGAACAGCCGTGAATGACATGTCGATCAGTATGTTGGAGACAGCATTTCGAGACAGATACTATTAGAACAAGCACCACTGATTATGAATAACCTCAGAGGGAAACAAGTGAGAAAGATTTGCCTGCCTGAACGGCTTCTGTCGGCACGTGAATTCCGTCACACGTCTCTGTAGTCCCTCTGCCTGTCTCTGTGACAGAGCGGCTGAGCGAGAAATAATGGCTCGTTTTTAATCCTCCCTTCCACTTTGGACTGCCTGCTGCCCCGCAGCTCCTGGCTGTGGGGCTGGTTCTCAGCGAGTGAGCGTTTCATTTGGAGTCGCATCATCTGGGACAGTTGGGACTCAGATGGTAACTGATGCCCGATTGCAGCAAAGAAGCTGAAGCCTCTGAAACAAAAGCCTTTGAGCGGGATTGTTCTCCGAAGATTGATTCTGATCATCAGATGGGCAGCACAAAAACGCACTTACTGGAATTTTACTGAGGGAAGAGTCCACAGCCCATTTCTCTCTTTCCCACCATCTCAGCATCTTTCTCTTTCTCAAATAAATGATATTTGGGGGAAGTTCGCGATCAAAATTGCTAAGTTCCAGCCGCGCTCTTCCACCTGGCTGTGCCCGTGAGAGGAAGCTTCAGAACATGTCCGCACTTACATCCCCTCATAATGCCTGCAAGTGGAGGGAAATGGCGGAATACTCTGCCAATAGAGACAGCTCAGTCCACAGGGATGGGATAAACAGCACCGTCCTGCGTGGGTACATTCTGTAGATCAGACACAGTGCACTTCATCATTAGGATCGTACCAGAGTGAGAGTGCTTGAGAAGGCCAATCAGTCACTCGTACCTGATGCCAACTCGGGAGTTGCAAAAGATTGGTGAAAGTGGAAACACTAGTGATTTGTTCACGTTTCCAGTGTTTCCGTGAAGCAGGAAGCAGAAGAAGATACATTATGAAGCGATTGAGATCTGAATACAGGAGCAGAAAATAAGTTGTACAGGCAGAGGAGAGCTTTGAAGTATTGAATTCTGGTTTATGGAATGATCATGCTTCCACTAGGCCACGCTGCTACAGAAGGAACGATGTCAGTGTCTCTCAACATTGTGATGTCACAGGCAAATGTCGCCATTACACTGCAGGAAATTCCTTTTTCTAATGTGAGGGCAGTCTATATGTAAAGTAGCTTATATATCAAATCCGTTCACATAAATAATTCCACTGCACCTCGTGTGTTGTATTGTCTCCTTTTCACTTTACCTGTCATTGTGCCTGCACAGAAGGAACTTTGCTCCTTCTGTGTGCATTTTACAGTCTGGGTGATGTGGGGCAATTGTATTGACCCATCTTCTGACAGAACATTTCGCTTCACTTCAGCCCGCCCTAACCTCGCTATCTGATCCCATTCCCGTTGTTTAGGTGTTAAACGCTCGTCTCAGATCCAGCCTGCCCTCACCCAAAATAAATGGAAAACTCAGTCACACTGTGATCACTGCAATCGAGGGATATCTTCACTCCAAGGTCATTGATAATTCCAAACATAAAGTTAGGACTGCAGATGCTGGAGATCCGAGTTTGTAGGGTGATGCTGGAAAAGCACAGCAGATCAGGTAGCATCCGAGGAGCAGGAGGATTCAAGTTTCAAGCTTCAGCCCTCATCAGGAATAAGGCTTGTGAGTCGGGGCTGAGAGATAAATAGCAGTGGTTTGGGTTTGAGGGTAAGTAACTGGAAAGCAATAGATGGATGAATAGGAGGGAGAAGATAATAGGTCAGAAGTGACAGTGATGGAATGGGTCAAAACGGCGGTGGAGATTGAAGGCTTGGGCTTGGGGGAGCGGAAATGTGGAAACTGTTCGAATTCACATTTATCCCGTGTGCTGTTAGGGTCCCAAGCCGGAATGTGTGGCGTTACTCCTCCAGGCGTTGGGTTGTAACGATTTGGCATTGGAGAAGGTCCAGGTCCTGCATATCTTTGACGGTGTAGGAGAGGGAGTTGAACTGTTTAGCCATGGGATGGTGAAATTGGTGGGTACGTGTGTCCTAGAGATGTTCTCTGAAATGATCTGCAAGAAGGTGTCCAGTCTCCCTGATGAAGAGGAGATCACACTGGGTGCAAAGGATGCAGTAGATGACATTGATAGCTGTACAGGTGAAGTTCTAACGGATGTGGAATGATCCCTCCAGTCTTGGTGGGAGATGAGGGGAGTGCTGTGGGAGCTAGTTTCACCCTTCCTTTGGTGCCAGCGAAAGGTACCAGGAGAGGGTTGTGGGTTGGTTGGGGGAGTTGTGGACCTGAAAACGGGATTGTGTAGGGAATGGTCTTTTTGGAGTGCTTGCAGGGCTGGGTAGCACATTATATCTCTGGTGATGGTATCTGTTTGGAGGTGGCATCAGTGGCAGAATATGATGCGTTTTATGCGGAGGTTGGTGGGTGGAAGGTGAGCACCAGGAAGTTCTGTCCTTGTTGAGTTGAGAGGCCTGGGGTTCAAGGGTGGTGGTGTGTGAATTGGGGGAGATGCACTGGAGGGCGTTGTTAACCACGTGGGAAGGCAATTTGTGATCGTAGAAAAAGGACACCAACTGGGTCTTTCTGAACTGTAATTGGTCATCCTGGGAACAGATGTGGCGGAGGCGGAGGAATTGTGAATAAGGAATATCGTTTTTACACGAGATAGGGTTGGAGCAGATGTAGTCTAGATACCTGTGGGAGTCGGCGGGCTTGCAGTCTATGTCTGTAATTAGTCAGTCGCCAGAGACGGTGATGGAGAGGTCCAGGAAGGCGATGGAATTTGCCAAGATGATCAGGATAAATTTGAGTTGTGTGTGGAAAGTATTGGTAAAATTGGTGAGTTATTGAACCTCCTCGTTGGAGCACGAAGTGGCGCCAATACATTCATTAATGAAGCAGAGGAAGAGGTGGAGGATGGTGTCTGTGTAACTGTGGAAGATGGACAGTTCTGCGTATCTGACAAACAGGCAGGTATAGCTAGGTCCTATGCGGTTGCCCATGACTACCCGTTTCGATGGAGGAAGTGGGAAGATTGGAAAGGGAAGTTGCTGATTGTGACGACCAGGTGAATGAGGATGTCCGTGGAAGGGTTCTGGTTGGGATGGTGTGAAATTAAGAAATGGAATGCTTGCAGACTTCTGTCATGGCAGATTGGTTTGTACAGGGACTGGATATCCATGGTGAACATGACGCTTTTGGGGCCAGGGAAACGAAATTCTTGGAGGAGGTAAAGTGCATAGGGGTGTCACGAATGTAAGTGGGCATTTCCTGGACTGGGGAGATAGGATTGTGTCGAGATAGGAAGAGATGATTCGGATGGGACAGGCGCAGGCTGAGACAAAAGGTCGACTGGGGAAGTCAGGTTTGCGAATCTTAGGAAAGAGGTAGAATCGGGGAGTGCACGGTTCACTGACATTGAGGTTGGAGGTTGTGGTTGGTAGATGCCCAGAGGTGATGTGATTGTGGATGGTCTGGGAGATGATGGTTTGGTGATTGGAGGAGGGTTTGTGATCGGGGTCAGTCAGAGGAGGTGCCTGCGAGTTTGTATCTGGCTTCAGCTTTGTCCCTCAACCCGACTCACAAGCCTAATTTCTGATGAATGGCTGATACCTAAATCGCTCATTCTCCTGCTCCTCAAATGTTGCCTGACCTGCTGTGTTTTTCCAGTACAACACTCTCTACTCATTCATTTCACACTAGCAGGTCCATGCTGTCTATTTGATTCTCGAGAGCACTGACCTCATGAACTGTGACAAAATCTGCCAATCTGAAACAAAAACAGAAATTGCTGTAAAATCAAAAGTGTGCAGGCACCATCTGTGCAGATGAATCACAGTTAACGTTTCACATCCACTGAGTCCATCTCTCCACAGATGCTGCAAGACGTCCTGAAATTTTCCAGCAACGTCTGTTTTTGTTTGATTTTCAATATCAGCATTTTTAAAAATGTTTTCTTATTTTATGCCAAAAGATTTGGCTAACGATTACGTTAAATGATTTAAATATGACTGCGATAGAACGGCCAGATGCCACCAGCCCGCTACTTTTATTTGGTTCACGTGACCAATGCCTTTCCACTTGTTCACCGCACCCTACAGATGCACTGCATATAAATTGACAAAATTGTGGCATTCTCTAGGATTGGTAATCAGGAGCGAGATTGATTGAAATTGTTGAAAATGTAAGATAAATTGAGAAAATACAGGATATTAAACGGGAAACTGAACGGGAAAGAGAGAACAGCGAATGACAACTTTTTGACAAAACTGAAATGTAATTCCTCAAGATTCAGAAAGTGCTTTCATCCACAAACATACCACAATGCGGAATGTAATTTTTGGGACAACCAATGCAAGCAGATTGCAAAATCTTTGTTTTAAAGTCTTACTGCAACTCTTTTGCTTTTAATGAACGCACACATGGGATTCGGTGCTGTTATGATCCCCTAAACTGGAGAAGGAAATCCTTGCCTTCGAGGATACGTGTTGAATGTTCACTGATTTATCCTAGTAATGGCAGGACTGTCCTCTGGAAGCATATGAGTAAAATTTTTCAATGTTCCATGGAGTATCGAATGAGTGGTGAAGTGAATGTCTCCATTCGCAAATTAATCATTCAGTAGAATTCAATACAGGGACACATGTAATGATGAACACGTTGAACAAGAACATGGACATACAATGCACATTAACTATGACAATTACTCTGTGAAAACTGTTGATTTCAGATCCACGGTGGCCTTTGCTGATGGCATTTGCTGTCCAGAACCAGTCTGTACTGGAATGACTGGAGACACACTATCAAGTATTTGAACTTCAGTCGCCTTTAGAAATAGCTGAGACTCACTCAGGGCATGGGGAGTTAGAGATGCTGACCTCATAAACCTTTCGAACATTTCGTGGAAGAATAAAGGAAGTGATAGACAATTTTCGTCTCCATAGAGACGATGTTCACGAACTGGATAGATAATAATTTACCTTATTGGAGGTTATACAGAGAGGCGTCATATTTAAAAAGCAAAGAGTTCATAGTGTAACTGTGAAATCTGTAGGTCACCCTCAGTGGGAACATTGTGTGTAATCCTTGTCCTCATGCTCCACCAAAAACATGTACAGAGGCACAGACTCTGTTTCCTGGATAGCAAGATATTAGGACGCCAATGACGTTGTTTACTGAGACATAAGGACATCAGAAAGAATGCAAACGGGATGATAGAAAGAATGAAGGAGTTTATTCACAAGATTTGGAAATGCTGGTGCTGAATCACGCAAGTTTGATGTAAACAAATGAGATTTCCATAAAACGTGAGGGTTGAATGACTAAATCGGGGAAACTCCTTCTTTCGTGTGAATCAATAACTTCAGTTAGAGCTTCAAAACCATGAGTGAATGTTTGGATGAGAGTTTCTTCCACTCAATAGAGTTAGTCAAATCGTGAACGGCTTTCCAGAAATAAAGTGTAGAATCTGATTTCACAGTGTTTTAAAAGATACCCGAAAAAACATACAAGGAGAAAGTCTTTCATTGAGAGAAATTCAGTGTGGTTGCGTAAAAAATTCGAATTTGGTTGACTTCAGACAGAAAGACATTTCATGAACACGTACAACTGAATAAGATTGAGTATAAAAAGTTCATGGATTGGTAAGCTGTGGCGTATTATTCAAGGTGAAACGCTGTAAATGGAGCTGAT
Organism: Hemiscyllium ocellatum; assembly: GCF_020745735.1. Classification (NCBI taxonomy): domain Eukaryota; kingdom Metazoa; phylum Chordata; class Chondrichthyes; order Orectolobiformes; family Hemiscylliidae; genus Hemiscyllium; species Hemiscyllium ocellatum. Next base: position 126,481 of record NW_026868498.1, on the reverse strand, counting down.
GTCCTAAAATAACTGCAGACAGAAGTTATATCCTAATGATAGGAATTGAATCGTCACTTGGACTTTAAAGATTTGACCACATTCACATGATGTTACGTATATTTCCTACATTCTTAACTCAACCCAAGAAATGCACCAAGAAGATTGTGTCCTTTTGTGTTGTTAACCCGCTGTACTTCTCTGCAGCACACCATTGAAGATAAAATCTGCTCAAACCAACATTCAATTCAATACGAAATTCAAACGGTCCTATGTGTGTTTTTTTGCTTTTGATTATTGCAATAACCTTTGTGAGTTTGTAACAAACTGCATAACATGAAACCAGTTCAGCATCTATTTTCCCGGAGATTAACGCAGTGCACATGTCAAACGTTATTCATCTGCTGAAAAATCAACTTTGCCTCTCTCTCCACACCTGTCTCTTCACGTTTTAAATACTTGTTTGTTGATCAAGGAGTCATTATCCAGAAAAGGACGTTTGCCAATCCACAAACACGGCTATTTTCCCATAAACTTGGCTTTGCTCAATATCACCTTCCATCCCTACCCTCAAGACAATAAAGAATTGAAGCTGCTCCAGGTGAGGCTCAAATTTAAAACTTCGAGAGAGCACAGCCCATTATATTGGCACAGAAATACTGTGCACTGCCCACCTGCAGCACAGGAGCAACACATTAATGCTTACCTCCACGTTCCTGGTTGTACCTTAACGTTTGGGAAACTGAGTTTCTCTGATTCCATGGCTTGTAACGATCATCTTCACCAGTGGTTCTGTACCTGAGTGAGGAAAGTGGTGAGCTACTCAGTGCAAAGATGGGTACGTTGTTGAAATATACAATGTCAACATTTGCCTTCACTAACCAATGTACATTTTATTTTGTTTTTTATCTGTTGAAATCTTAAAATTTTCATCTTTAATAGATTCAATGACAGATCTCCATTGTGACTCTGGCATCAAATTCGAAAGTGTAAACACCCTCTGAATTCTTCCACCACAGTCCGTTGTTTGGGAAGTGTTCCTGTTGTGGGAAATGAACTTCCCCGTGTGTCAACTGCTGCTCCCAGCATTCTCTCTGGTACTGCACTCATTTTCCTTCTGACACTTCCTCACTGTGTTGCTGTGATCATACAGTGACTTGTTGTAGCATGTCCCAGGAAAATGACACAGATCAAGGTTTTTGCATTGTTGAATTCAATTGTCAGTTTAGCCTCATTTAGGATTGTGAAATTGTCTGTTGTGTACACAGGTGTGTGTCAAAAAATATCTGAGCCGAAGAAAGGTGTTCCGAATAATGACATTGAGCACTATGCACTCTCCTCCAGTCTGGAAAACAATTCCACACAGGCAATTTAATCGACAATAGACAATAGGTGCAGGAGTAGGCCATTCTGCCCTTCCAGCCACACTACCATTCATTATGATTATGGATGATCATTCTCAATTAGTATCCTGTTCCTGCCTTATCCGCACAACACTTGATTACACTACCCTTATGAGCTTTATCCAACTGTTTCTTGAAAGAACACCTCCTGCTTTTTCGGGTTCTTCATTCCGTTGACTTCAAATATTCACAGAATTCAACAGACTTTGTTACATAATCTATTCTTCATTTTTGTTCTGATCACTGTGAGCAGAGTGTCACAGTGGGAATGCCGTTGCCCCACAACTCAGATGTCAGACCATAGTCTTCGGACCGTACTGTGCTACTTAGCATTTCACCAGACCAGGGAGAAATATCTGCTGTTCTGCATAATTTACGCAATTCACTTATTGAAAAGTTCATACAAATGCTAGCATATGTGACGAGGTGCCCGAGAGGTTAAGGCGATGGACTGCTAATCCATTGTGCTCTGCACGCGTGGGTTCGAATCCCACTCTCGTCGCTGTTTCCAATGTTGCTACTTTTGTATGTTGACACCTGTCTTATTGAAATTGGAACTCCAATGGTCAATTTATATGCATCGACGCTATAAAATCTCAAAGAAGAATTTGAGTCAGTTGCCTAAACTGCATTGAAACGTAGATCACATTGGGATAATGAAAAGCAACGCGATTTTCTTTTTCAAGTCGAGCAGCTGGGACCTTTTATCGTATGAAAGAGATCCAGGAAAAACAAATAACAAGAGATGTGAAGGGCGTGTTTATGTAATGGGATTCTTAATGACTGTTTTGTCAAATCAAATCTGGAGCATGTTGAGTAGAAGTGATTCATCTTAGTGAGAAGAGTACAGAGAGACAGCACAAAATAGTGGAAATATTTCAAAAGGGGCAGGGCGTGGGTGTAGGGGCACCGAGAACTGGCTATAAATGCACAGTAGAGAATTGCAGATATGGGTGCCATGCATAAGTACGGAAAGACTTACACATTGCTCTCTTCCTCGCCCGTTGCTCTCGCTATTGATGAAGGCTATGAACAAGGCACAGATAAACACAAGATGTGAGAATCAAGCTCCAAAACGTTATGCACACACTGGATGCATCACATTGAACAATGAACATCTGGAGAAGTCAGCATGTTCACTGTAGGGACTGAACCTAAACTGTGGATCAATAATCGCAAATTCATGCAGCATTAGCACGAAAAATGATTTAATGCGTCTTTGTACGCATGTCATTAATAGACGTTTCGTTCTAATACCCGTGTGGTTGAAAGAAGAGGACATCACATGTCAAGATGGATGACAACGTAACCAAGTTTGCTTTGAAATTGAGATCCATTTCATCATTGTACACAGTGGACAAGTTCATTTTAAATAATACAAACCACATTCCCTCACCTGGAATAAAAGTGTGATTTCATTACAAACATTGCCCTGGCTAAGTAGCAGTTACTCAACATGAAAAATAAGATGTAATTTTTATTGAGCGTACATCAATTAGCACCATTATCTAACTTCGGATTGACTGCAATATGCACATGATAAACAATATTTAAGAAAGAATGTCTTTTGGAAGTAATGATTCGGTGGTGACGAAAAAAATTTTAAATTCACATGATGCGGATATTCCACCAATGGCTCCAATGGTGGAAGTGGTCAGTGGGCACTATTTCTAAGTTGGCATAGATGTGTGTGAGTTGCAAGGGTTGGGAGCTCCCACCTCATCTGGAGCAGCATCTGCTCACATGGACCAGGGAGCATTGGGGCAGCAGGCTGGGAGGTCCAACCTCACCCGGAGCAGCTTTTATTTACTTGGAGTAGCAGGGAGCATTGGGGCAGCAGACTGGGAGGTCCAACCGCACCCGGAGCAGCTTCAATTGACGTGGAGCAGCAGGGAGCATTGGGACATCAGACTGGGAAATCCAGCCTCACCTGGAGCAGTCTCTATTGACATGAAGCAGCAGGGAGCATTGCAACATCAGACTGCGGGATCTTACCTAATTTGAAGCAGCTTCAGTCGACATGAAGCAAGGAGCTTTGCGAGATCCGTCTGGGAGCCCCACTCTCACTTGGAGCAGCTTTTAATGTCAAGTAGCAGTGGGAAGCATTGGGACTCAGAGTGATAGATCCAACTTCAACTGGACCGCTTGTATTGACATGGAGGAGGGAGCATTTGGACATCAGAGTGGGAGCACCAACCTCACAAGGACGAGCTCTTAATGACGCGTAGCACCTGGGAGCATTTGGGCATGAGAGTGGTAGATCCAAACTCAAATGAACCGCTTCTATTCACATGCAGCAGGGAGCATTGAGGCATCAGACTGGGAGCTCCAACTTAAATTGGAGAAGCTGCTATTGACATGGAGCAGCAAGGAGCATTGGAACGTCAGGTTGGGAGCTCCAACCTCACCTGGAGCAGCTGGTATTTACATGGAAGAGAAAGGAGGATTGGGACATTAGGCTCGGGGAAAGGATATTCAACTATTTTAGTCTGAAGTAAAGTAGGTTTCAAAACTCAGATGTTAATTGATTTATGAATAAACTTTCCCAGGAAAATAATTAATACTTTCGATACAAAAGACAAGTCCTGCAACAGAGAGAAATGGGATCGATGTTTCATGTATTTGTCTTTTCTTTTCTGGCCGACTCTGCACTGGATTACATCACCGGAAGAACGTTTTCACTCATTTCATGTTGTTCAGTTTCCTGCAAATACGGACAGGTCATTAACGTAATCTAAATCTGAAAATTAATGGGAATATGCGATGTTATGATTAGGCTGGAGTTTACCTCTAATTATATTGAAAACGCAGCAAAGTAAGTTGCAATTTTCTTGATCAGCAGCGACTTCATTGATTGGCTGCTCAAATTGTGAATGGTAGTCTTCTTTAAGACAATTTGAAGTGGATCATTGATTTTGATTATTTTTGTTCTTTGTTCACCTTGTGACTGTTACTGTTATTGCTCATGTCATTGTCAGCACCACAGCTCTGCAGCGTGTAAAATTTCAGCTGTGCATCTGGCCAGTGGTACAGCCATTCTTATAGCTGGCTACGGATCAGGCAGGTGCAGGTTCAACTTTTGCTTGGCGCAAGCGCATTGTGGAGATTCAGCACACATCCAAACTTTTTTTTTGTTACACTGAGGTGGATAATATTTGAAATTTTCATCTCCACGAACGAAAATTCGTTTACTGTCTTCGATCAATTAATCATTACCAAGAGCTCTCAATGTTAAAAATCACATTGCATCAGATTGTATCGAACAAGCATATTTGGAAGCACCAGTGTTCCGTGCATTGTTTCTTCATCAGGTGATTGTCAACTGTTGGACTCTAATCTGGCTTTGTATGATTTTTAAATTTGTCCACCCCAGTCCAACACCAACACATCTAAGTCATGGGTACCATCGACACCACGAACGGTCAGTTAAAGTCCAGATGATCTTCCAAAAGATCGCGCATATTGACACACATATCAAGTTTCTGCAGAAAGACACCCACCTGATGAAGGAGCGGCTCTCTGAAAGCTAGTGTTTCCAAAGAAACCTGGTGGACTATGCCCTGATATTGTGTAATTTTTAACTTTGTCTACCCAACTCGAACACTGGCACTTCCATATCATAGAGAACATCAGTCATGTCCCAGCGCAGTCAGAGAAGGCAATCTTGGAATAGCCTCACTCATTGTTCAGAAGGTACGTTTAATTTTCAGAAATCAACCCACTCAATCGTGAATTACTACAGATTGTTAATGTGCTGACCTGTTTGTTTTAGCTTTACATTAAATGGAAGCTGGTTAGCTCAGTCCGCTGGCTAACTGGTTTTTGGTTTAGAGTGAGAATAACAACGTGGGATTAATTGTCGCACTGTCTCAGGGTGCCAGAAGGATCATCATCTCCTCTGCTTACGTGATCTGTAATACAATGTGACTCTAGTGAGTAGGAATGCACCTGTCGATGTCAAGCATCATTATCATTGCCATCGATTGCCTTGGTCATTTAGTCACAATGACCAGGAACGGGACTGAGTCCTTTTAATACTCACTGATTTAATGGGATACAGAAAAATGTTGTGCAAAATAGACTTGATTGAAAACTGGGTTTCCAAGGGTCGCTGCGTTGTTTACAGAAAATGTTACATTATCACAGGTCTTCTCACTCGGTCGGCTTCAATTCGGCACAGAATTCGATTTAACCACACTTCAAGAGCATGCTTCTGTAAGATCCTACAGACAACATGAAACACACTGCACTCATCATTAATCTTCACCATGGCTTCATCCAAGGACATAATGCACAGTTTTCATGAATACTGAAGACATGAAAATGTCATGCAAGAGTAATTTGAATTTCAGTTTAAATTGTAAAGTGATAAGAATCTAGAGTAAGATACAGAACGCCCGAAATTCATGTTTATTACCGTGGTCAGAACTCTAGTCAGAAAAAGGGGAAATCTGTCCCTGAATCCCCAATATGTAACCGGCAGTTTGCTCCATGTGTCTAGTTGGAAACCTGTGTGAAGGAGCATGCAGCTTGAAAGAGCACCTGGGAGAATCCTGCACTGTCTGATCTGAAGCTACAACAGCAGCTGTGAGAGCGGTGGGATACAAGGGAGGACCTCGGTATTCCGTGGTGTAGATTCACATTGTCCTCATCATGCTATTGTTTAAAACCCTCTGTCAGAAACAGCACAGACTGAGAGGAATAGGAGGGGACCATTTCACCCGCCAGCGCTACCCCGCCATTTGACATAATTACGGCTGATCGAACAGGTCAATGTCTTTTCCCAGCCCATCTACATCAACCTAACACCCAAAGGGAAAAAGACACTGAATAAATAGAAACACTCTGTGCAACCGTGGGAGGGAACTGTGTTGAAAGACAGTGGGTATCTGCAGTGGGTTTTGTGAATGAGCAGCCGATTGCTGGCTGATCATATTTCAAATGATATGATTTTCTTAAAACTCACCACCAAGAAAGTGAGGAACCTTCTCTGGTCAGTAGCAGGGACGAGAACTCCAAACGATGGGAACTGACGATGAAGCAGCAGAACAATCATTGAATCAGCTAAAATCTGAACAAAATTGCGATTCTGGCGGGAATCAAACCCACAAACTGTGAATCGCGATCTTAACAATGCAGGAGATGTCCACCACGTCTTTCATTGTGCCACTGAGCTGCGCTAGCCTCCATTTTACTGCACCGAAAGTTACAGTATTCAAGTCTTTCAATAGATATCTGTTTATCTTCGCCCCACCTTCCAGTACCTGGTCCTTATCCGTGCATGCTCTAGCTCCTCAAGTGTTCAGCTAAATACTCCTGAAATATTTGGATGACTCTTAGCTTTACCACACGTTCAAACAGTGAGTTCCAGAAAAACAACCCTCTCCGGTTGTAAACATTCTTCCTAAATCTTCACTGAACATCCTCCCTGTAGCGTTTCATCTATAACCCTGGTTATTTACCCTTCCCATAAGAAGTTTATTCCTGTCAAACATATCTATTCCATTTCTGTGCACGTTAATCAATTTCTCTCTCAGCTTTCTCCGCTGTCAGATAGAGAGCCCCAGTCGAGCTCATCTATCTTTGCATTGGCGAGAGTGTAGTACTTTAAAAGCACAGAACGTCTGGCCGCATCCGAGGAGCAGGAGGATCGATGTTTCGGGCATAAGCCCTTCATCAGGAATGAGGCTTTTGAGTCGGGGTTGAGGGAGGGGAATGGGGTTGGTGGTCAGGTAGCTGGGAAACCGATAGATGGATGAAGAGAGGTAGAAGGTGGTAGTTCGGAGGGGCAATGATGGCCGGGTCCAGAGAGCAGTGCCTAGCTGGAGGCTTGGGATTGGGATAATGTTGGGGGAGGTGAAATGAGGAAGCTGTTGAAATACACATTTATCCCGTATGGTTGCAGGGTCCTAAGGTGGAACAAAAGATTTTCTTTCTCCAGGCATCGGCTGGCAATGGAATGTCGGTGTTTTTTTCCCGAAACATCGATTTTTCTACTCCTCAGATGCTGTCTGATGTGCTGTGCATTTCCAGCACTACACTCTCGACTCTGAGCTGCAGCACCTGCAGCCCTCACTTTCGCTTATCTTCGCAGGGGGAATGGTCGAGCTCAGGCACCACGTTGATAAATCTCCTCTGACCACAATCCCATCCAAACGCACGTTTCCTGAAGGCTGGCAATCGCAACAGAATAAAGTTATCAAAAGAAATGTAGAAATATCGGAACAAAATCAGCAGGTCTAGTGCATCTGGGGACAAATTTTCGAGCCAAACCATCCGCCTTTGGAATGAATGGTATGTGTAGATGGGGCAGGAACGAGAAAGAAGATGGGCAGGGTCTAAAATGATTGAACTCCATGTTGGGTACTGAAGATTGCACGGTCTCTCATTCGGAAATGACGTGCCACTCTTCCAACTTGCACAGGCCATGCGGGAGCTCTGCCGCAGACCAAACTGATATGGAGGCATAGGAACACAGTGGGAATTTGCAGTGACAGGAATCTAGAAGCTCAAGTTCTTTTTCTGTTTGCAGACAGAACATAGGTGTACTCGCGTTTGTCACCCGCTCTGTTTTTCTCTCCCCAGTCTTGACGAGATCACATTGTGAGCAGGAAATGCAGTTTGCTAAATTGAGTGAGAGGCAGATAAATCACTGGAACTTTACACAGTGAGGAGAGACATCGTAAACAAGTAGCATTGCATCTTCTGAGATTTCGTGCAATTGTGCAATATGGGGAAGTGTTGGGGGCCAAAGAGGACTGGATAATGGTGCTCAGAGAGAAATTGTCCTACGTAGTGGCGGTATTCCGTGGTATGGGCGAGTGGGGAAAGGATAGTAGAATGTATATTTTCCTGAGCTACCTTCTATAAGTAAACACTTCACTACGAGCAAAACTACCTAATGATTTTCATTCCAACACTCTAGGTACAGCTTACAGAAGTCACGTGTTTGCACAGTCACTGTCATTGTGTCTCCCCGGGAGCAGCAGCATTCCCCCACGCTGATTCAGACAACACAGTTCTTAGTCTGACATGTCCGTTCGAGAATGGAAGGACAGGTATTAATAACCCACTCTTGTAACTGAGTACCTGCATTGCTCAATAATAATCGCTTAACTATCCGAACCCCTTTTTAAATCACTTGATGCAGAGCCTTGTATGTCTTGGCATCACAAATGCACATCTGAATACTTCGGAAAGTTATGTGGATTTTGCCTCTCCGATCATTGCATGCACTGTGTTTCAGATTTCAGCCACCCACTGCTTGCAAACGTATTTCCACGCATTCACTGTAATCTTTCCGCATCTGACCTTAACTCGATGCCTGCTCATGATGGAAATCGCCGTCAAAGTGAAACATGCATTTCAGTCTAAGCTATCCATACTCCTTTATATTTTGTACATCTTAATCATGCTCCCTCAATCTACTCTGCTCCACGAAATACAAATCCAGTTTGTTCAATATCTCTTCTTCAGCCCAGACAATATCCTGGGAAATCTCCCCAGCATCGTTTGCAGTGCGATCAGATCCCTGCTATAATGTGAACTGCATAACTACACAGAATAGTCTCGCCAGAGCCGAATGAACAAGTGAAATAAATGATGTGGAAGTCCACGGAACCTGGTGTTTTTTTTTTAACAAAGTTTATTTTCCTCAATGCGGCCCTGTGCCCTTTTCCTGTGACTGATGTTTCAATAATCGCTGGTCCATGTCAGTAAAAGCTGCTACATGAGGAGTGATCTCACAGCCGCGGTATAGAAATGGATCAACTGGGTTGAAGGTCCCGATAGTGAGATTTGCGCATGGTCACCCAGCAACAGTGAGCACAGCAGCACAGACAGAATGAGGTCAATGTGAAAGTGACTGTAAGGGAAATGGGAGGCGGTACTTAAAGAAGGTAAGTGATTGCAGGAGGGAGAGAAGGAAAGGGGTTTGATGGAAAAAAAAATCATAATGTCTGAGAAAATGTCATGTAAAATCAACTAATTCCTTTCTGTGTTTCTTCAACATGAATCACAAGGAGGAAAATGCAGTAACTCGGATTCCAACGAGCTTCCTACGGCCACAATGCAGAATACTTTAAAATTCAAACCATAAATGAGTCATGCAGGGAAATACATTTAAAAAAAACCCAGCAATTATCACAGTGACAGAGGATATGTTAGGTAGAGTAGCAGATGCACAATAGGAATATTAGGCGAGCGATAGTAGATATGTGGGAAATCAGAATTAGATGAATTTTAAATTCGATATGCCCAGACGCTGTGGTGGTTCCATCAAGTACTGCATGTTGAAGATTGACTTTGATAGATTTCTAGAAACAAAAATGTTCAGGGTAGAGTGCGGGATATTGGTGCATTGTATGTTTCAATAACAATGAGTTTGAAAACGGTTGCTTCCCAAACTTTTTCACACAAGGAGGTACCCATTGCTTCAGTTAGTCACACAACCCCAGTTCCAAGAACCGGAATTCGACAAACGTCGTGGCGCAGCCGCCAATACAAAACCGGAAGTGGGGTCGGAAATGAGCACGTGAAGCTATTCTGTTGCATCAGTGACATGATTGGTAAAGGCGCGATCATAGACTCATAGAGATGTACAGCATGGAAAGAGACTCTTCGGTCCAATCCGTCCATTCCGACCAGATGTCCCAATCCAATCTAATTCCTCCTGCCAGCATTCAGCTCATGTCCCTCCAAATCCTTCTTATTCATATACCCATCCAAATACCTTAGAAATGTTGCAATTGCACCAGCCTCCATCGTTTCGTCTGGCAGCGTATTCCATACACGTGCCACCCTCTGTATGAAAAAGTTACCCCTTAGGTCTCGTTTATATCTTTCCCTTCTCAATCTAAATCGATGCCCTCGCGTTCTGGACTCCCCGACCTCAGGGAAAAAAAAACCTGACTATCCAAGCACGTGAAATGATGAGGCTGGGTGTGATTCTGGTCAAAGGCGGGGTGGAAAGGTATATTCGTCTCAAATTATCATATTATTAACAATCAGCAGCAGCATTAACCCGCACTGAGGATTGGCTCAGAGGAAGCCTGAGAATTCGAATTAGATTGGATGACTTGCAGTCCACACCGACCCGCCGAAGCAACCCACCCATACCCCTTCACCAAATATTACGGGTAGTTTTAGCATTGCCAATTCAACGAACCAGCACATTTTTGGACTGTGGGAGGGCACCCATGCAAACACGGGGAGAACGTGCAAACTCCACACAGTCAGTCGCCTGAGTCGGGAATTTAACTCCGGTCTCTGGTACTGCATGGCAAACCACTGTGCCACCATGCCACCCACGGTGAAAGCATTCTCAAAGATTTTCCTTAACAAAGCGGCATTTTGTTATCTTAACAGTAAGAACTGATTTTGCTCACATCATCTCCACATCAATCTCTTGCTCCACTGAACAATCCAATCCAGTGTACATTGCTTCCATTCCAACATTGAAACGCGATCTGTTCTCTCTCCATCTGTGATAATCTGAATTGACAATGTCATTCTTTGAATGGAGAAATGCAGCAGGGACTTGTTAGTGCAGCGGCGATCTATTGGGATGGTAATATTTGGAGACTGGAACGTGGCAGTTGCTGATAGTTAAATTCGAAGAATAAAATCTGGAAAATAAAACCAATCTCAGGAACAGCGAAAATAACTTTATATAGCTGAAAATCCATTCATTCATGTCCCTTCGAAAGGGAAATCTGCCGACCGTAATGAATTCTGTCAACATGTGACTCCAGACCCACAACAATGTTGTTAATCCATGACTTAGTTCAAGGTGAATTAGAATTAACAACAAATGCTCTTCAATTCAATGATAGCCACATTCCGTGGAAGAATAAGGAGCTGTTAATCCCAACCAGCAATGAACCATGGCTGGATGCGTGTTTCCAGTGAAATGCCACTGTACTCTGATGTAGATCAATGGTTTAGACTTAGTTGCAGGAGCCATGATTTAGAACTTTGCTGATGATGCAACAATTGGTCGTATAGTTGACTAAGGTTAAAATGCCAGGGACTGCTGGGATGTATCAATCAGGTGGAAAGGTAAAATGCTGAATGGAATTGAATTCAGACCAATGAGTGTAAATGAATTTGGGGAGAAGAAACAATGACAGTGAGCGTTCTGTGTGGTGTAGACAGACAAAGAGATCATGGAGTCGACATGCACGATCTCTGAAGATCAATGGTTAGGGAAATCAGTTGGACTGAAGTATGTACGGCAGGAGCTGGATTCAAATCAATATTAGAGTGGTATTGAAGAAGCATAGCAGGTCAGGCAGCATCCGAGTTGCAGAAAAAAGTGACTTTCCGGGCAAAGGACCTTCATCAGGAATAAGTCTGGGAGCCTCAAAGGTGGAGACATAAATAGGAGGACTGGGTCTGGGAAGAATTTAGCTGAGAGTGCAATAGATGGATGGAGATGGGGTTAAAGGTGGTAGGTCGGAGAAGAGGGTGGATCGGATAGGTAGGAAGGGAGGTAAACAGGTGGGATAGGTCAGTTGGATGGTGCCAAGCTGGAAGGTTTGAAGTCGGATAAGGTGGGCGTGAGGAGATGAAGAAACTGGTGAAGACCACATTGATGCCCTGGGGTTGAAGGGTCCCGACATGGGGGATGAGGCGTCGGGTGGTGAGGGAATGGTGGTGGAGGAGGCCCAGGATCTGCATGTTGTCGGGAGAGTGTGGAGGGGATTTGATGTGTTCGGTCTTGGGGCGCTCAGGTTGAATGTTGCGGGAGTCCTGGAAATGTTCACTGAAACGCTCTGCAAGAAGGTGTCTGTTGGTCCCAGTGTAGAGGAGACCCAACCTCTTGCGCTACCAGTATCCTGTATTCCCAATTCCTCCACCTGCTTTGTATCAGCTCCCAAAGGAGAAGCACAGCAGTTCAGACTGCATACGAGGAGCAGTAAGATCGACGTTTCGGGCAATAGTTGAGCTGGGGAGGGGATGAAGGTGATAGGTCAGGGAAGAGGGTGGAGTGGATAGTTGGAAAGGAAGATTGGCAGGGCGGATAAGACATGGGGACAGTGCTGAGCTGGAAGTTTGGAGCTGGTGTGAGGTGGGGAAAGGGGAAATGAGGAAACTGTTGAAGTCCACATTGATGCCCTGGTGTTGAAGTGTTCCGAGGCAGAAGATAAGGCGTTCTTCCTCCAGGCGTCGGGTGGTGAGGGAGGGACGGTGAAGGAGGTTCAGGACGTCCATGTCCTCGGCTGAGTTGGAGCGGGAGTTGAAATTTTGGGAGACAGGGCAGTGTGATTGATAGGTGTGGGTGTCCCAGAGATATTCCGTAAAGTGCTCTGCTCGGAGGCTTCAAGTCTCTCCAATGTGGAGGAGGTCATATCGGGAACCGTGGTTACAATAAATGATATTGGTGGATGTGGAAGGCTCCTTTGGGGCCTTGGATGGAGGTGAGGGAGGAGATGTGGGCGCAGGTTTTGCAATTCCTGCGATGGCAGGGGAAGGTGCCAGGACGGGGTTGGGGGTTGTTGGAGGCCGTGGACCTGACCAGGTTGTCACGGAGGGAACTGTCTTTGGGGAAGGCAGAAAGGAGTGGGGAGGAAAATATATCCCTGGTGGTGGGGTCCGTTTGGAGGTGGCGGAAATGTCGGTGGGTAATTTGGTTTATGCGAAGGTTGGTATGGTGGAAGATGAGCACCAGCGAGGTTCTGTCCTTGTTACGAGTTGGAGGGGTGGAGTCAGAGGGCGGAGGTGCGGGATGTAGACGAGATGCATCGGAGGGCATCTTTCACCACGTGGGAAGGGAAATGGCAGTCTCGAAAGAAGGAGGCCATCATGGTGTGTTCTGCACTCGGTACTTCATTCTCCCTACATCCACCCTCCTCTCATTTATCTCTCTAACCTTCAGGCACTCTGCCTTTATTCCTGATGAAGGGCTTTTGCCCGAAATGTCGATTTTACTGCTCCTTGGATGCTGCCTGAACTGCTGTGCTTTTCCAGCATCACTCTGATCTAACCTCTGGTTTCCAGCATCTGCAGTCATTGTTCTTTCCCTCTGCTCCCAAAGGACCATTTCCACCACATTACACACCAGATGGCCTCCTTCTTTAAAGACCAGACCGTCCCCTCCTATGTGGTTGAAGATGCCCTCCAACGCATTTCATCCATGTTCTGTACCTCCGCCCATGAACCCCACACCTCCAACCACAGCAAGGACAGAACCCCACTGCTCGTTATCTTCTATCCCACCAACCTCCGCATAAATCGCATCATCCGCTGACATGTTCATCATCTCTAAACGGATTCAACCACTAGGGATTTGTTCCCCTCCCCACCCTATCCACTTTCCGCCGAGGCCATTCGCTCTGTGACTGCCTAGTAAAGTCCACGGCCTCTACTGATCCACCCATCCCTCCTGGCACCTTTCCCTGTCACTGCAGGAATTGCAAAAAATGCACCCTCACCTACACCCTCATCTCTGTCTAAGGCTCCAATTGAGGCTTCCACATCCAACAAAGATTCACCTGCACTTCCGTACATGTCATTTCTTGTAACCGTTGCTTCTAATGTGGTCTACTCTAAATTGGGGAGACCGGATGCCTTCTCACAGAGCACATCAAAGAATATCTCCAGGACACCCGCAAGAATCAACCTCAGTGTCCTATGGCAAACATTTCAACTCCCCCTCCCACTCTCCCGAGGATATGCATGTCCTTGGTCTCCTCCATCGCCACTGCCTCAGCAACCGATGCCTGCAGGAAGAAATCCTCATCTTCCGCCTTGGGACACTTCAACCTCATGGCATCAATTTGGACTTCAACAGTTTTCTCATTTCTCCATTCTCTACCTTACCCCAGTCCCCACCTTTCAGCTCAACACCGTCCTCCTGACCTGTCACACCTGCGCATCTTCATTCCCACCAATCCAATCCACCTTCTGTTCTGACACGCCCACCTCCATTCACCTACTGCACTCTCAGCTACCTTCTCCCCAACCCCACCCTCCTCCCAGTTATCTCTCTATCCCATATGCTCCCAATCTCATTCTTGATAAAGGACCTTTCCTGAAATGTTCATTTTTCCTGCTCCTCAGATGTCCCGGACCTGCTGTGCTTCTCCAACACCACTCTAACCTGGGGGGAATCAGTTAATTGAGAGGTTTTTCGGACATTGTCTAATGTTGACTACAGGCTGTGGATGATAGTAGAAAATTAGCAAACACCAGATTAGGGAACAGCTGATGGACTGAGCACAAGTCCTGTCACCGTATAAATCAACACGTTTTAAAATTGTAAGATAAAAGGTGGAAGGCTGAAGTATGCAACTTTTTCCATCACGACCGTTTCACCAATGAGTTTATCACTGATTCCTTTCCAAGTCAGGGTGCTATGGCCCTTGGAGGGGAACTTTCAAATGGTAGTGTTTCGTTGCATCTTCCAACCTTGTCCTTAGAGTCAGGACAGCTGTTGAGCTTTGAAGGTCAAAAATGCCCAAATGACTTACTCCAGTGCATCTTGTAGATGCAATTGTGCCTTAGTGGTGAAGGCGAATGAATATTACAGGTATTGAAGAGGGTTCAATCAAGTGACTGCATTGTCATGGACTGTGTCCAGTTCCTTAAGTGGTATGGAAGTGACACGCATCGAAGCAAATAGAGTTATGTTCCACGTCTCATTTGTGCCTTGCAAACGATGTAAGGTTCACGGAGACACGAGTTGAGTTTATGATCATAAACATGTCTACCAAAGGACATGATTTTATTGTCAAAATGTTTATATCTCCAGTTTCTATCCTATTTTTCCCCCTTAAATACAAGCTCTGGGTAGTATTACCCCATGTAATCGTCCACGATTACACGGGGTAATTTGGTTTCAGTAAAGCCATTGAATGTCAGTGGGATATGATTAGATTCTCATTTGTCAGAGTTATCATTACTGTATTTCGACCTTGTGTGGACAAATCTGATTCCAGTCGCTGTCTGATTTCAAATTCCAGTTCCCATCTGTGCTTGAAATTTCAAACATTTCTTCGCATAAATTTCTCCACCTGCCTTCATAATATGTAAGGACGCTGCAGGGAGCAGCAGAGATTTATGGATATATTGTCAACACACGAGAAAACGGAGCTTCGTGGAATGATTGGTTCGGCTGGGATTATTCTCTTTGAAACAAAGGAGGCGGAGGGGACCTGTATAATCACATGATAACATTTATAAACGTTCAATATTCATGGGATCTTGACAGGGTAGTTACGGGCAGGTGGTTTACCCTCTGGTATGAGGAGAACACCAGAGGACATGAACCCAGAATTAGATTTTGCCGATTTAATTCAGAAATGAGGAGTCATTTCTTTGCTCAGGGGCCAGTGAATCAGTGGAACTCCTTACCAAACTGTTGTTGAGGTTGCGTTGTTGTGCATTTTCAAACTGTGCCAGTCAGATCAGAAAGACGATAACGCTTTGTCGAGGCAATGCAAGAGAATGGAGTTGAAGATTATCAGATCAGCCATGAGTTCATTGAGTGTTCGAGCAGACTCGATGGTCTGAATGGCCGACTTCCAGTACTGCATCATTTGGTCTAATGCCTTACTTTGTTGATAAGTTTCGAATTTTGAGGGGATGGGATTAAGTGAGAGAAAAGGTTTCTCAAACTGATCAGACAGATCAGTAACTAGGCTCATAAGCTCATAAACAAGAAAGGTGCTGTGGCCTGGAGACAACAAATGGCACTGGGAACACCACAGATGGGTATGTGCAGACGTTGTGGTTGCTAAAGAAAATTGGTGGATCTAATATTGTTGCCAACTTGGTGATCACGCTGGACGACGGATCCCGGTATGATGCACACAGCAAAAGGTTGTGAAAGAATTAAAGGCTCATTTCATTGGAAAAGTTTTCTGCAGTTCCAATTCAATTGACTGTTTAAAATACTGATCAAAAGTTTGTGTGGTGTGTTACATTAAAATTCACAATACAATTGGATAAAATATTGCACCTGATCTCTCCTTATTTGTATTGCTTTCATTCGATGTAAATTCATAGAAAGTCAGGATGGAATGAAAGGAGGAAAGAAACGTTTGCACTCCTTTTCATTATCCCAATATAACTTACAATGGAAACAAATTGCTTTATTTCGACTTTGATGAGGTTTCAATTTATCACAAATCTCCGGTGCAATGAAGGGCAAGAACAAGATTCTCCATCCAATGTATACTAAAGATGCCAGGCACAAACGAAAACCACAGCTGTTTTTGATAGAAGTAACAGCCAGAGTAGGATTCAAATCCACACATGCACAATGAAAGACCAACCCGTCGCCTTCACCTCTGGGCCACTCCAGCCCAATGCAAAGGGGCTCACATGTGATTACATATGGTGCACCCAGGGGATAAGAAAGTCCCTGAGAGGAATCGAATCCACACCATTATGTTTCTGCTTTCAGCGAATAATAATACCAGCAAAATCCAAAGAATTGTCCTCGTCCTTGGAAGGAATACCTGTCCTTGATTCATTCCGTGTCAGTACTGTCTCAGAATGAACCAGCAAACATGAAATTGCCGTCACATTCACACACATATTTAGTCTTGACGCATAATTTCTTCAGACAGTTTCTCTCTCACGTGAAGAAGTATATATGGAGAGAGAAGTGAAGGTGATGTTTTAGCTCGATGGGCTTTCTCATATGGCTGAACCTGAACTGGGTAAAATTCCCGGAAATGCAGTTTTCTTCATTTCATTTTATTAATTTTGCTGCAACTTCACTCTGTTCATTGCAATGATCGGAAGTGAATTGGATTTATATCATTGGAACGTTTAATGTTGCATTCAGTTTTGCTCCGAATTTATTTCAGCTTAAAGAAAATACTGTTGAGAAAAACAGAAAGTTAAACTACAAAACAAGATGCCAGTTTTGATGCTCAGTTACGTTGGCAGATTTCAGTGGGTATCAAATGAACCCAACATCATGCCGATTGTCCTTCCATCTTTAAGGCGTGGGATTAAAGCAGGAAATCGATCTCCAAGAGACAGGTCACTTCCTATTCATTATGGAATATCTTTCCTTGACAATATACAAAATCTGCTCAGTTCCATTTATAATGTTTCATGTAGAATATTAATATAAATCTTTCAAAACTCTGATGGTTCTTTGCTCAATATTATTCAGCTGCATACGTTTTCGATATTTCTTCACTTCTAAATTCGTCCAAATTAGACATTGTTTCCTCACACCTTCCACCGCCCACACCCCCCTCCCCCCCACACACACATCCCACATTTACACTTTTACCTGGCCACAGGCTGTCTCTCTCCTGGTGAAACTCACTCCTTCTGTGTCTCGAAATGTGTCTCTCCAAATATTTGGAAATGGATTCTCAGAGTGACAGAAATTCTTCTCTCATTATTTCTTTGCCCGACATCGGTGGTTTTGAAAGCCTGACGTTCAGAAATTTGCAAACTTGAAAGAGAGAATTTACCACCTATTTACTCTCTCAAAACCTCAAATACTCTGGAAAACTTCCATTCGGTTTTCCTTGGTTCAGTTTCAAATTTTCCAACACGCAAATAAATAAAATTTCATCCCCACGAAACGCCGTCAGCATCGTCTCTAATGTCTTAGCAGCTCAGTAAGCGCTGGCAGTGTCCTCTCTGATAGAATCACCGATTCCCAACAATGCACAAAGTACAATTTAGCCGATCAGGTCTGCAGGGACATTTGAAACAGCATCTCACCCAGACCTAGCTCCCGTCTCTATCCTGGCATGCCTCTTGCTTGTGATTTCAAATAAACCTGTTGGAATGAAACCTGGCATCGTGTGACTGCTGACTTTATCACTGCGTTGCCCATGGCTAACTCACTTAACTTACTGAATTCACTCCCTGAACACATCAACGAATTTAACACGGCCAATCCACCTAACCTACAGACTTACCAGCAGTGCGAACCAATGAGCAAATGTACCATCATATTGAACACTATCCGTATCATGTTTCATAGCTTTATACACTGGCAACTCAGCCGAGTGAAAGCAAGCTGCGCCCACAAACCGAGCTCAATGCATCCAAACGCGGTTCTGCGCTGTACAACCTCATTAGTGCTGCTGGAAATGTTTCTGCACTCAGATCTGAATGGGTTTACTCTGTTTTCTTCCTCAGATTGCTGCTTTATATAAACACACAGTCAGGAACAACTCTATATAATGGTTTTCATTGCAACACGAAACACAATGTGAAGTTTGCAGAAATTACGTGTTTGCACTTTCACTGACACACTCTCTCCCCAGGAGCTGCAGTCCTTCCCCAGCTGATTCTGACAGCACTGTCCGTCCTGTGACATAACCAATCGAGAATGGAAGGCCAGGCATTAATAACCTTCACGGTGGAACAGAGTGACAGGTTTAAACCATTTACGATCCCCCCAGCAGAGAATTGAGCCCAGTGACAGGCGGGGACACTAACCACGATACTGCGGAAGACAACAAAATCGAAGGAGGCCCTGCAGCCTGTTGTGGCCGCACTTGCCCAACACAAATGCTTAACGGCCTGAAACAAGATTTCCATTATTTAGCCCATAGTCTTATATGTCTTGGCATCACAAATTCACATCTGAATTTTTTTCAGATTAAAAGGGTTTCCGCCTCTCTGACCGTTTCTGCACATATAATCAAACCTTTTTGCCTTTTCCCAAAATCTCTTGACCCTAGTGTTCAATCCCTCCATCAATAACAAACGCTTCTTTCAGTCTATCCTATCCACATCCCTCATTATTGTGAACATCTCAGTCATGTCTTCTCCAATCTCCTCTGTTCGGTGATAAACAACCCCAGTCTGTCCAATCTCTCCTCATAACTGAAACTCTTCAGCCCAGACAATATCCCATTGAATCTCTCCTGCAACGTTCGCAGTGCCATCACATCATTGCCATACTGTGAATTGCAGAACTGCACACAGTACTCTAGCTAGAGCTAAATTAACTTTTTTTCTTATTCTGTTACAGAATGGGGGCGTCGCTGTCTCGGCAGTATTGATTGCGATCCCTAATTGCACAGCGGGCAGTTGAGACTCAACCGTGTAGCAGTGAGTCGGCAGTCACATCGAGGCCTGACCAGGTAAGATTGACGTCAGTGAACACGATGGTTTTGTTTTTTTCAACAATTGCCCATGGATTTATAGGTGTTATTAGATTCGTAATTCCAGATATGTATTGAATCTCAATTCTAACACCTGGCATGGTTGGAGTCAAACCCGGATCCCTGGTTCATTTGCTCTGTATCTGAGTGAACAGTCCAGTGGTAATAGCGCTCGGCCATTGCGGAAAACCCGTGAAACTAATCTTTCTGAAAGAAGTCGCTTTTCCTCGCTATTGTCCTGTATCATTTTCCTGAGCTTGACCCCCCATAATCGCAAGTCCATATCAGTAAAAGCTGCTACCTGAGGATTGGCCTCACAACAGCCGTAACCAAATGGATCAACTGATCTGCAGGTCCCGATGGTGGGGTTGGGGCACGTTCACCCAGCAACGGTGACCGCAGCAGCACAGACTGAATGGTATCAATGTGAGAGACTGTGTTCGATTCCGCAGTGCCTTAATGAAAGAGGAAATGACTCCACAACCACATGATGAAAGAGCATAGCTTCGAAAACTATTGCTCAGTTAAATCTGTTAGACTCTAACCTGGTGTTGTGTGGTTTTTAACTTTTTATACCATAGTCCAACACCGGCATCTCTAAATTAATGTAATGGGGGTGTGGGATGAAAAGTTCAGTTAGTGATCGTAGGAGGGAGTGAAATCTCTGAGAACGGGTGGATTTGAATTCTGACATATGAAATACAGAGATGTGAGCGAGCAGAATTTGAAGGGAAAAGATCATCACCTTGGAAAAAATTACTTCATCCAAACAACTGATTCCTTTTTGTTTCCCAAGAGCTGGAGCAGATAGAGCAATTACTGCCGTGACTCGGATTCGAGCCGAGTTGCTGCGGCCACAACACAGAGTACTAACCACTATACGATCACAGCATTGCACAGATGAGTGCGCTGACAGAGTGCAATAAGTACAATCTCATAGGACATGTTAGGCAACGCACCAAATGCACAATATCAGTGCTAAGCGAACAGTGGCAGATATGTGGGAACTCAGAACGGGCTGACCGCTTAATATCAGTTCCCACAGTGGCTGTGGTGATTCCATCATTAATATGCTGAAAGCTGAGATAAGTAGATTTCTCCAAAACATCAAAAACTCCGGGGACAGTGCAGGTGTAGTTGAAATGTATGCTTCAATAGTAATGCAGTTTAACATTGGCTACTTCACCAGTTTCCCCACACAAGGCAGTAAACACTGCTGCCACATAGTCCCAATTCCCAGCCCCAGAATCAGAGGAATGGAGTGGCGCAGTCGTGAAGATGTGCGAAAAAGCTTTATCAGCCAGTGGGTGGTTGGAATTTGGAATATACTATCTGCATTGTTCAGACCGACAGAAACCCTTACAACCTGAATAAATATTCAGATGTGAGCTTGTGATGCGAAGACACATAAGGCTGTGGGGTAAGAATTGTGAAATGTGATTCAGTTCATTAGGCAGGTGTATTTGACAAGTGTGGGCACATTTGGTTGAAGGGCCTCCTTTGACACTCTTATCCTTGGTAGTATAATGGTAAGTGTCCCCGACTGACACAGGCCTCAATTCTCCGCTGGGGACAGTGTAACTATTTTAAAACTGTCGCCCCGTTCCCAAGTGCGGGTACTGATACCTGTCCTTCCATTCTAGATGGGGCATGTCACAGCAAGGACAGTGCTGCCTGAATAAAGGTGGGGAAGGACTGCAGCTCTCAGGAAGGCTGTGTGTCAGTGAACGGCCAAACACGTGCCTTCTGCAAACTTCACCTTGTGACTGTGTTGGAATGAAAAGTATTTGACAGACTTGTTCCGGATTAAAGTGTTTACTAGAAGCAGGAAGCTGAGGAAGAAACAACGTAAACACATTCTAATATGAGTGCAGAAACATTTCCGCAGCACGAATGAAATTGTAAAGGACAGAGTAGCGTTTCGATACATTGAATTTGGGTTCATTTATTCTGATGAGGCTGTTACCAGGGTATAAAACCATTGCAAAATGATACAGCATTTACTCAGTATGATGGAACATTGTCTCAGTAATTCGCACTGGTTTTCAGAGGGAGGGTTGGGTTGATTGGCAAAGTTAAGTTGCCCTCTCCTGTCCATGGAGTGAATTAAGTAAGTTAAGTGAATTAGCCATGGGAAATGTGGGGATAAGGTCAGGAATCACAGGACGTCAGATTATACTCCAACAGGTTTATTTGAAATCATAAGGGGGGGGGGAGGGATTCCCCTTCTTCAGGTGAAATATATGGAAATAGGGAGGGGAGGTGGGTCTAGGTGAGATGCTCTTCAGAGAGTCGATGCCAGCCCGATACCGGCTATTTCTGCACTGTAGGATTCTGTGATTCAATGAATTGATAATGACGGGGTTTACTGGGGTGTAGAGCCATTAGAAAAGATGCTGATGGGGGTGTACTGAAGATGAGATTTTATTCATTTGTCTTCTTGGAAAACTGAGAACAGTTATCCTTGAACCAAGGAAGACTTAATGGTTTTTTTGCAGGTTATGAAATGTTTGGTCAGAGTAAATAGGTGGAATATTCCATCTTTCAAGTAAATAAACATCTAGATATCAGGTGTTCAATACCTTTAATCAAACCTTTGAAGGAGAAAGAAATGGTGAGAACACAATCGCTGTCACTCCGAGAATCTGGTTTTCAAAATAATTGGAAAGGCACATTTGTTGATATGCAAGGAATAAATTTCACAAGGAGAGACACAGCGTGTGGGTAGGTAAAGCTGTAGGGATGGGGTGTAGTCGGTCGGTAGTTGTGGGGAAACAGTGTCTAAATTAGTTGACTTTAAATGTAAAGAAATTCTCTTAATGTGTGCAGCTGAATGAGATTCGGTTCCAAAAGTCTGCATTTTGAAAGATTTGGCATAATATTCCACCTAAAGCATTGTAAATTGAACTGAGTGGATTTTTATTTATTGTGAAGGGAAGATATTACATAATGAATAGGAAGTGACCAGTTGCTTGGAGAACGACTTCCTGATTTCATCACTTGCATTAAGGATGTGAGAACAAACACAATGATGTTTGGTCCATTTCGTACTCAGTGAAATTTGCCAAAGCAACGAGCAACAAAACTGGTGGGTTTTCTTTTGCACTTTAACCCTCTGTTTTTCAAAGCAGTATTTTCCTTAAGCTGAAGTAAAGTCATAGCAAATTTGAATACAACATTATTCGTTCCAATGAGATATATCTAACTCACTTCTGATTATTACAATGAACATTGTGAGGTTTCAGCAAAATTAAATGAAACGAACAAATCATGAGTTCTTGCGATTTAATCCAATTCAGGTTCAGCCAAATGAGAAAGGCCATTGAGTGACAACATCGCCTTCATATCCCTCTCCATGGCTGCTTCTTCACGTGAGAGAGCATGTGACGGAAGAAATTATGAGTCAAATGTAGATGTAAATATGACGGAAAATTCTTGTCCTGTTTCATTCTGACTCAGTTCTGACTCAGAATGTATCAATGACAGTTCTTCATTCTGATCAGCATGACTATTTATTGGAATTTGCTGTTATTATAATTCTGGTGAAGGCAGAAGCACAATGGTGTGATCATATGTCACCCCTGTACAAAATGTGCAGAGGGGACCGAGGGATTATGGTGGTGGGTAATTATATCGCTGTGCTCCACATTCACTGGTTCGAGTCACACTCTGGTTGCTAACTTTATGTACCGCTCTAGCAGTTTTTATTTGCAGCTCACACTCTGGTATACACTGGATCGAGAATCTTTTTCTTGCCCTTCACTGCACGGGAGATTCACAAATAATCGACACCACATTAAAGTCGAAATGAAGAGTGAGAGCAGCCATTCTATTCAATTGTAGATGAAATTGGTGAAATGAGAAAGAACCCATTTTTCTTTCCGCCCTACATTCCATCTTGTCTTTCTATGAATTTACATCGAAAGAAAGAAAAAAAAACTACAGATCGGGAACACAGGCTTATCCAGTGGGATTGTTCATGAGTATTTTAACCTAACACTTCACACAAAAATCTGATCAGCATTTCAAACAGTCAATCGGAATTGGAACCACAGAAAATGTCTCCAATGAAACAAACATTTCGTTCTTTCACAAATTTCTGCTGTGTGTGAATCATACAACGATCCATCATCCAGCGTGATCACTGACTTGCCAACTGTATAAGATCTAGCAACTTTCTTCAGCAATCACAGCTTCTGTGCACAGCCACCTGTGCTGGGCCCAGTGTCATTTGTTGCCCCCAGGTCACAGCATATTTCTTCTTCCTGAGTTTATGAGCCTTGTTCCTGCTGTGTCTGATCTGTTCAATAAACCTTTTATGTCACTTCATCCCATCCCCTCACAATTCTGAACTTATGAATAAAATAAGGCGTTAGACGAAATGTTAAACCAAGTGGAAGTATGCTATTCAGCACAAGGAGTCTGCACAACCATTCAACGAACTCATGGTTGATCTGATTTGGAAATGCTGGTGTTGGACTGGGGTGTACAAAGTTAAAAATCTCACAACACCAGGTTATAGTCCAACAGGTTTAATTGGAAACACACTAGCTTTCGGAGCGACGCTCCGTCATCAGGTGATCACCCGATGAAGGAGTGTCGCTCTGAAAGCTAGTGTGTTTCCAATTAAACCTGTTGGACTATAACCTGGTGTTGTGTGATTTTTAACGTTGTACACCCCAGTCCAACACCGGCATCTCCCAATCATATTATACCTGTCCAGTAACGTCAAGTGATCTGTCGCACATAATTGAACATTCTAAATATTCCGACAGCTGGAGAAATCGGAGCTAAAAAGACCAAACTAAAGCAAACATTAGACAAAATAATCAGCTCCAGAAAATTGTGGAAAGACCAGTCAAAGAGGTCACAAAGGTTCGAGAGATCCAATCACAACCAGCCCGAGAGTTGTGCTTTGAAGAGTTTTATGCAGACTTCCTGGCACCTTGACTTGCAGCCAGTGCCTGAGCGTTATACACTTCGCTTGAGAATGACGACAAGTGAAGGGTGTTTTCATGAAACCCATTGAATGCTTAGAATCCAGAATTTTGGGAAAATGTTGTCAAATATTTCCCAGATCATGGAAATCAGCTCAACATTATTAAAATCAAAGTACTCGTAATGGTCTTCAAGACCACCAAATTACTGTTCGGTGAAATACGCTTTGTACGTGCCTTATTGTTCTCAGGATGAATAATCACAGCAAACATTCAGGTCTCACCAGATACAAACATATGGAAGAGAAACCGTATTATAATTTACACACTATATCTTTCCCAGACCCATGATGACAACTTATTTCTTATGACTGAGAATACTACACGTAACATGTATCGAGATGAAGCAAGTCCTGAATATAGGATTTTTTTCTGATAGATTTCCAAGCCAAAAATTATGATAAAAATTTAATTGTGGCTCATTACATTGTCAATAGATCCCCATTAAATGTATTTTCCTGTTTACTCAGAGACAACATTGAAACAAATACATTGATAAATGCTGTTGACTGCTTCTGTGAAAATAAATCTCCCTTATGACTTACTTTCTTTATAATTTTGACTCAAATGTCTAAATATTGATGAGATGAAAAATTGCATGAATTAAGTACAATGCAGAATTTTTTCTTATTATATATTTCTTCAGAAGAAAAGTAGAGAAACCAAGTATAGAAATTTTGAAGATCTGAGAATTTTGAATGACAAACCATTTCTGATCAATGTTCACTGAATGTCTAATGTCTTTCCATATCATCATGCCGGAATTTGCATTCTCGGCAGACAGATTAAGAAATATCTAGTCAACATCAGAGCAAATCCATTTAGACATATTGAATCATTTACTTTGCCAAAGTTCTAAAATTAATTATCAATTCATTGTCATTCCAAAAATAACACAGTTTAGGTTTTGTAACAAACATCGTCAAATTCACGTTTTAATTTAATCCAGTATTTCTTAGTGTCATTATTTTTTTTAAAAAAATGTTCTCTTATTCCAGGATAACACAAATACAAACTAATTAATGATTCCTTATCCAACACTCACAGGTAATATCTGTTCCCTTCTCATTTGAATGTTCACAGAAATCATTGGATTAATTTTCATCCTGACATTTTAAGAGTGGTCTGATTATTTTACACTCCAATAAATGCTGTTCATTTTTACACATGACGGGCAGCTATATGAGATTTCTAATCATTTTTAAATTTGCTATGAAATGTTTTTAAGATTAATTGTTGCTTATATCTAATAGTTAAGAATTGACCAAATCCATTGTATCTAGTTTTAAGTGTGTAGTTAAGGCTCAGTAACATGAACGCATTGCATTTTACAGATACCAATGGTAGCGAATGGTGATTTTTATTCCAATACTTGAATCTTAGTTGATTTGCTGTTCTGGGCTGCCCCCACCTGGAATAGAATGGTCCATATTGGCTCATACAAAATGCCTGACTTTCCATAACAGGCAGCCTACCTTAGAACTAAAATACAAGGTGTCAGGGGGTGATAAACTAGACTAACATTCTGTTCCAGCCTTAAATTAAAAGAAAGCACACTACCAATGGACCGAATCCAACGCCAGGACTACAACATTCCAGACATTTCTTTATAAGAGCATGCTGACATACAGACAAATGACCAATCCTGATCTTCATAAATGAAAGGATAATTGTCCCAATAAATGAATAAACAGAAGCTGCAGGGTGCAGCCCCGTTAACTCACAAAGCAGCTATTATGACAACAGAAGAGTTCATTTGTCAGATATAGTTATTATTTTACAGTTACTCAGAATATTAAACAAAGGTTAATTACAGATTCTTGAGTATAATAGGGGAAATTTGCAACATAAGTTTGATACATGTAACCAATGCCTACTACAAACATTTAGACTGAGATTTGAAGTTACTTAGTTTTAGGAATTAACTTCACGGTATGATGTTGATTGCCCATTAATTATGAAGTCCTGACAGAAAGAGTAGCTGTAAAATTTTACACAATATAACGAACTTTATAACGCAAGTCATATTACTAATCTTATAACAAATAAGCTAAAATTAACTGTCTTTTCTATTTCTTTGTACATACATAATTAAGACAGTGAAACATATAAGGAGTAATTGGCTTTGATAAAATAAAATATAATGACTAGCAGAATTCAAAATTTCCCAACTGATAAGGTATCCTGAGAGGCCCGAGAGAGTTCAGGAATAACTTTGGAATCTATGTCAATAAGACGCATGGAAAGTTCCCAATTGGAATCTGGGGATGTCCATGAGAATGCCCATCTGCGATTATGTGATTCAATTGGGTGTTTGGATGAGGAGGGAAGGGCTGTAACCACATTGCATGTGGCCACTGTGATGCAGAAAGTCCATAAAATGCTGCTTTTTTACTGTATATGTTACAGTGTGCCATGGATCTCCCTTCCGTGATTGTCCTCGGGGGATGATCCCTTCATTAACATGCCTCAGCTCAGCCTGCCTCCTGCGTCCTCATTCCCTGTCAGGGGAAATCACTTCTACAGCTGTGATGACATTTCAATTCAACATAAACATTTATTGTGTGTGAAATGATTACATTCAGAGCGATATAATTTTCAGGATAAAATTGCTTTACATTTACTTTTTTAGTGTACAAGAAAACATTTTGATTTTATCAATTTGTTCTTTTGTTCAACCAACACGAAGTTTTAAATTATTGTAAAGACTACAATGGGGGAAACGGGAACGAGTCAAATGAAATGACTGTTTCCTTTTTCAAACAAATTGCCCTCCAAAATGATTTTTATTTTCAATTCACTATAAGAAAAATATTGCTTGGAAATGTTGACAATTCTCCTTTTCCTCCCATATTAGATGTCAGTGAACAATAATCACACAATTATGAGAATTCCTTTCCAGATGAAATTCATTGACTCTATGTTTTGTCCACAGTATTAGTCCCTTCCATGGCCAAATTCTTTCCCTCCTAATTCTGAAATAAATTTCAAAACATTTATTGTGATAAAAATTACATCAATAAAATTGACATGACTCTTCAAGAAAACAATTGGAAGCATATAAATCTTGCAATGCCTGCATTTTTAAACAAAATCATTTTTTTTCAATTGCTGCTGAATGATTTTTTCACATCATAGAGCGTAGTTTTATGCTTTAATTTTCAGTTCGCTAATCTTAATGAATATCCAATCAACATCAGAGAAAAGTGTTTTCAAAAATATTAAGTCAATTTATCTGTTAGGATTCTAAAAGCAATTATCAATTACAATAATTGAACAGCAATTTAATATAGACTTTTTAAAATGCGGTGTTTTAAAAAAAAATCAATCACTATTTCTGATTATCAATGCTACTATATTAATACCTGTTTGTTCAGGCCCATGCACATACAAAACGACCAAGAATATCCCTGGCAACACTCATTGTAAATGAGTGAAATATAACAATTATCTCAGCCTTTGAAATTCAGAGAGCTCCAATTACGTTTCCCTACAATATTACTCTTCATTTCTACATATTACTCAGTCTAATATCAAGATGGGATATCTCATTATTCTCAAATTCACGAATATGTATTTTTAACTCCCTTTATTACTAATATATCTTATATCTAATAATTGTGTAATCCAGTAAGGGCTACAAATGTGGAATTATGCTTATGTGCAATAAATACTGCAAGGACATTGCAATGTACAATCTCTCAATCATTGTGTATATTGCATTTATTTTAAACTTGGAAACATTTTTGAATTGATTTGATTGGAATTTACTTCGATGCTTACACGTACTGTATTTCCAGTCACAATGTCTGTAGATTATTTGGAGGTATAATCGTCCATTCCTATAATCACAGTATCTGCGAGGAACTTTCTTCTGGTCACTCATAGGAAAATGTATCGAACTCCACTCAATCAATATTCCATAGAAAATATTTGAGAATGTTGCAGTCATAAAGCTTAAATATACAAAGTCATGATAGTCATTAATTTTCTCTTGTTCTGTAGATCTTAATTAAAACAACACAGAATTTTATGCTCCTGTGCAATGAGGAAAGATCAATGACTTCTCAGTAAAATAAACAAATGCCACTTGCTATTATTTATCAATTTTTAATTACTGGTCAGTTTATCAATTGTGTGAGATTTGTTTTTAGCTTTCCAGTCATCTAGTTATATTGAATATGATGCTAAAATGGTGCGAAAATATCAGGGTGTGCTCATTTGAAAGTTCGATTTGCATACCTCTTACTTATCCCGTTAATTACATGATGGTTTAAGAACGTTTCACTCAGCAATCCTCGTAAATATTAAAAACTGTCTGATTTTAAATCAGATCATTCGCACCCAATTATCGATCTGTTCCTAATTCATGTAAATATCTCAATTTTATCGAACCCAATGTTCACACTAAACAATATACATAAAGCAACACAAAGACTTCCATCACCATCTGATTATTGTTCAGTAAAATACCTTATTGCTCCTGAAACCAATGACAACAGTAACCATTTGTTTACTATTCCATGCAACAAGTGCAATTGATATCTTCTATTTCAGTTCAGTAGTTAAAGATGATTTATGTTGCTTAAAACAATGCTTCTACTTTATCACAGATATTGACTGTAACACAATCATGCAAACAATAAACGTTTTGTCATTCTAATAATCTTTAAGTTTACATATTTTAAATTTGTGTGCAAGAGATATTACAAATTACAACCATTTTTGTTGTATAATTCAGCACACCTAAATTGTGAATTTGGGAAAGACTCCATGTTTGCAAAATGGAAGTAGTTTTCAGTTTACATAACACATGAAATGACTGTTTTTTAAAATCACGTGCTGTGCAAAATGATTATTGGTTTCATTTAATTGTAAGAAAAGAACTGCTTTGAACGTATTGATTCTTTTTTGTCTTTTCTATTCCAACATTATTCATCACTGTACAATAATGAACAATTTTTATAATTCCTTTATGTACCAAATATCATTGACTGCATCATTTGTTCACTTTCATGCTTTTTTTCATTATCTATTAACTTTCTTCCAAATTCTGACACAAATGTCTGAACTCTGATCATAATATTAATCATCTAAATTAAAACAACATGTCTCCATGAACAAACCATTTGATAGAAATTCATATTTCTTGTGTTATCTACATTTTTTAGTCAAGACAGAAAAAAATGTTCTCTAATCACTGGTTCAGTTTTTCTTCAATTCATAAAGCTAGTTACTATATTCTATTGCACAATTTACCAATTTTAATAAATATCCAATCAACATCACAGCAATGTGTTTTTGAAATATTGAATCATCTTCATTGCTCATATTGCAACATTAATTATCACGTCATTGTCATGATAATACTTGCACAATTGTTTAAGAAAATCTTTTGAACAAGTAAAATGAGATTCAGATTTTAATTTGACCAATTGTTTCTGAGTACCAACACTACAATATGAAACTTGATTTTCAGGTCAAGTTTCCCACAATGGATCCAACGACTTCGCATCCAACATTAGTTGTGACTGTCTAATGTTTGCTTATTTGAATGATCTCCATAGTCACAAACTTTAAATTCACAGACCTGCAATTACTTTTCCCTGCAATAGTTCCTGTTTGTTTGCAAATATTCCTCAGTCACATAGCAAAATGAGATTTCTCATTATTTCTAAATTAATTGATCGAATTTTATATTCAGTTGTTGCTCATACCTAATAATTATTCAATCCAGTACTTGCCGTAAACGTGGAATTACGGCTCTTTACATTAATAACTAAATATATTGTGGTGTATAATCTCAATCATTATTAACATGAATTCTTACTTTACTCGCGGAAGCATAGTTGAATTAATTTAAATATATTTCACTTCGATGCGAACATTTGTTGTATTTCTGATCACAATAAGATTTAAGTATTTTTCACGCAATAAAATCATGTAACATTGCTGCGTTTTGTTAAGTCAAATGAAAAAGAATTAACATCTCTGTATTGTCTCGTTAAACAATGACAATACATATTGAATTTTTCGAAGTTGAGCATTTTGCAAAGAAGGGATGTTGTCTTCAGCAGAATAATCGCATTGACTGACTAATTCACAGAATCTGCTGTTTATTCTGTTTGAGTTCCCAAGAAATCAAAGTGACTAATTCTGCTGGTTCTAAGTTTCTGGAAAGTATTTGATAATGTTTGAGTCTTAAGGATGAATAAGTCGATGGAATTGCATTGTTTTTTTTTATTGGAAAGAGCTTACTTCAAACATTTCAGGCACATACACCACTTTTCTGCGGTGTTGCAAAGATGAAAAGCAAGTCAACTTCTCCATCAGTGAAACAAACAAATGTTATTTCCCGTTATTCATTAGTTAGCTCATTCCCAAATTTGTTGTTAAACAATGAAATTCACCTGAATATTGTTGTGTCCTTTGATCATATTAATTTTCTAATTATTGCTCATTCATGATTTGTTAGTGATTTTTATTTTGCAAGTCTCTCACTTTTTCACTTCTTGCATGGGAATTAGGCATTGAGAACAGAGGAGTGGTTAGCACTCGTGTCTTACAGTGTTATGCACTTGGGTTTGATTCCATCCTCGGACACATGTATGTGTGGAGTTTGTATGTTCTGGTTTTCTCCCACAATCCGAAGATATGTAGGTTAGGTTGATTGGCCATGCTTAGCTGCACGTTCTGTTCATGGATGTGTAGGTTATGTGCATTAGTCAGGGTAAATGCCCAGTAATCTGCGAGAAGAATGGTGCTTAGTGGATTATTCTTTGGAACGTCAGTGTAGACTTGTTGGGCTAAATGGCCTGTTTCCACACAGTAGGGATTCGATAAACTTAGAATTGTGTTTCGCTATCCAAAACTAACAATTTTTTTTTAAACGTTGCATTTAAAACTTACCTTTAAGTGTCAATTGTTAATCTTGTAAAATATCTCAATGTTACTGACATCGATGTTCAAACAAAACACTGTACATAAAGCCAAAAAAAGATTCTCATGACCATCTAATTACTGTTCAGTGGAATAATCACAGTAAAATTTTATTGTCTAGGAGATCAATCACCACTATCACAGTAGGGATCTGGTTATCATTCCCTGCAATAAATACAATCAGTGTCCTCTGGTATTTCAGTTCAGTCGTTATACACCATATTGATTGTTCAAAGCATGGTTATTCTTTATCATGAATGGCCAAGGATTCTAAAGGCAAGAGATGTTGTTCGATCGAATTTTCTGCATGTTCTCAAACAGGTTTTCACTATAAATATTGCAAAAAATGTGGCAATTTGGTCTTGTTCAACTGCTGATGCTAACATTTTCAGTTCATGTTCATTAAACATATTTGTAGAAGGTGAGGAAAGCTGTAGCATTGGAAAAGGGAAGGCACGTTCAAAGAGCAGGAGTATCGGCCTGTCGGGCATTCGGCCATCATCAAAAAAGATTCCTGATGAAGGGCTCATGTCCAAAACGTCGATTCTGCTCCTCGCATGCTGCCTGACCATGCTCTTTTGACATTAGAAATATTTGTCTGAATATTCAGAGGTAATACTAAAGGTTGCATCTGTCAATTTAGTTTACTGTGCTTTCTATTCACTGAAGTTTTCATGTTAATTTCTCGTCTTTTTATTCTTAAATCTGACACAAATACAGAACACATTAAAATTCACATGAATTATAAATTTGATTTCTCGACAAGAAAACCAATGGAACACAATATAGAATTCTTGAACAGCCGACACGTTTGAATGAAAAAGCAATTCCTTCCAAAATATGATTGCCCGTCTGTATCTCTCTTTCAATTCAATAATCCTGCAAATAGTTTATAATTGCCAGTTGATCTCTCTGAATGAGTACCTAATCAATGTCAATGTAACCAGCTGAAACATTAACAACAGATTGATAATTGGGTATTACAGGTCTTATTTGAAGTGAGCAAATGTTTGGAAGTTACTTGAATTCCACCAGGAAACATTCTTGAATCATAATACAAGAAATGATATATTTGAGAGATGTGCAAACCTTATTTTTAAATGAACAAACTCGAATATTTTCAAAGTATTTCAACCTTACGGTCAAAATGAACAGGTGAATGGAAAAATAAAAACAAGTTTCTGGCAATTCATAAATTGAACAACAATTACAAATTCACTTTGATCAAAGGACAGAGTAATATTTAGATGAATCACAATATTTAGTCACAAAGTCGGCAAACAGCTGACTGACAAGTAATAGGTGGGAGCATTTGTTAGTTTACTGAAGAAGATATCAACTTTATTTCCAATTTATAGCACGAGAAAATAATGTTTAATGTGTTTCAATTGTTTGGACTTGCCGCTTTGCAACAAAAAAAGATCAATCTCATTACTTGGAATATTGAATTCTGCAACATTTTCAAATATTCTCCAGGAACTTATAAGCGACAGAATTAGATACAGGTAACCCAACTATCCGAAAGTAAAGCATTATTATGAAACCTTTTCTAAGCTGAAAAGGCGTTGGTTGAAGAAGCATTAATTTATATGGGAAACAGCTCCACTTTTTTCGTAAAAGTGAAAATCCTCTTTAGAGTTCTTACAGTTAGAGAAAACAGGGACAGATGTCAGTCTTTTGTAAAAGCAAGGTGGCAAAAACGAATTTTCCAACACATATTTCTTGGTAACTTGACTCAAGTAAGTATCAGATTTTGTGATTATTGATGTAATAGTCAAAAGCAGATCTAATATTAGATTGAAAAGCAATTCAATCTGTGCTTAGGTACTCTCTAATCAACATTCAGAGCAGCTCTGCACATATTTCTGTTGAAGGTGTGATTTGAAACCTTCCCTCGAGTCTAGTAATAGAGACACTGCCACAGCTCCACAAGCTACTTCCATAATGTTCTCACTCAGGCCGGCAGGACTGCAATATTATGTTTAATGTGGTTACTCAAATGAAATCTAATCAGATGTTTATTGCAGTAATTTGAATGGGAATTGATTAGGTAGTTTCTGTGTGTAATGGACTGGAAATTAAACGATATTTTACAATAACAATAGAATAAAGGAATGATAGACTTAAAAAAAACAGGAATCTCATGACAATTCTTCGAAATACAAATTGACAAACCTGTATGATTATTGTACTTTGATTTGTAAAATACATCAGTCATTCAATGTGAATATTCAGCTGAAGACAACTCCCCTTCCTTTCAACAATGTACACATTCCACAAATTCAAAATGAACAGTCATTGAAAAAGGAAGGAACAAGCAGATGTTAATTCTATTTTCTGTACGTAAACATGCGATTACTTTTAATTAAGTTTTATATATGTAAAAAGCAAACTCTTATTGTGGTTCAAAATCCAATAAATGTTAGCGTGAAGTGAAATATAATCAGATCAATGATTATAATCAGATCAGTGCCCTGGGCCAGAAAGGATATAACTTAGGTTGTTATGGGAAGCGAGGGAAGGGATTACTGTGTTTTGACAATGATCTTTGCATCCTCACTATCCACTGGAGTCATACCAGTTGATTGGAGGGTTGCAAACGTTATTCTGTTTTTCAACAAAGGCAATCAAGATAATCCTGGGAATCATTGATGAGTCAGTCTTACATCAGTTGTGGACAAATTATTGGAGAGGATTCTGAGAGACAGGATTTATTTGGAAAAGCATAGATTGATTAGAGATGGCCAGCATGGCTTTGAGCGTCAGGTTACGCCTCAAAAATCTTACTAAATTATTTGAGGATGTGACAAACATGTTTGTGAGGATAGAGAAGTGAATGTGGTGTATATTGATTTCAGCAATGTGTTTGATAACGTTCCCCATGGAAGGCTTGTTTAGAAAGTAGTGAGACACGGGGTACAGGGTTATCCTGGTATCATGATTCAAAGTTGAGACATGTGTGTCAGAGACTGCAAGGTGGTGAATGAGAGAGAAATAAATAAGATAAAAGCAGAAAGGAAAGGAACTGGTGAGCAGAAGATCTCTAAATGTAGTTTCTCACCCTGCCTGCATCGTATTGGGTGAGCTGGAACACAGACTTTCAACCAACGGCCTTACACAGTCAGAATTATTCCTTACAATTCAAGTCATCAGGCTTGAACTCCAAATGTCAGATTAAAAATTGTCAGAAACTTACAGCACAGATCGCGGCCACTTGGTCCATCCTATGTATGATGCTGTAATAGAACTACCCAGGCTTTACAATGTTCTGTAC
Source organism: Hemiscyllium ocellatum (assembly GCF_020745735.1). Classification (NCBI taxonomy): domain Eukaryota; kingdom Metazoa; phylum Chordata; class Chondrichthyes; order Orectolobiformes; family Hemiscylliidae; genus Hemiscyllium; species Hemiscyllium ocellatum. Next base: position 91,794 of record NW_026868498.1, on the reverse strand, counting down.
TCACCAATGAGACCAACAATTTCAGACTGTGAACTCTGCCCTCTATGTTGTTATAATCTGTTTTTCCAAAGTATTTGACAGCTGCATACCTTGTTTCCTGGTTTCTTTCCCAGCCCTAATTCCATTCCATCTGACCTTGATGGAGTACCATTTCTGCTGTTTAATCTCTCCTCCCTTCCCCCGTGTGACAGACTGTCTTTTTGTCCTTGTCTGACCCCCACCTTCCTCACAACCTGTTACATTTCTGATGGTTCCCAGGCCTCTTTAACATTCATTGTGGCCCCTGAGTCAGTAGCACAAGTTTTGATTTATCTTCCTCTAGAGATAATCTGGTTGCAGTTTCCCCCAGATTTTATTTTTAAAAACAGAGCATTTGTGTCAGTCAAATATTCGTGAGCCTTCATCCACAATTCCCAGCATTTGGATGTAATCTGTGACCGTCCCACAGATGTACAGGTTTGCTCTATTGGCCGTGGTCACATGGCCTGGAGTGTGCAGGTTCGGCCGGTTGGGTTAGTCATGGCAAATGTGGGGTTATGGGGGTAGGGTGGGAGAGCAAGTCATTGCAGGCTCGATGGACTGAATAGCCTCTTTCTGCACCGACGGGATTCTGTGATTCTAACTAGTTGTGATTGTCGGCACGTTTTCCTCATGCCAGGTTCATTCAGCTGAGGTACACATGCTGCCTCTGTGTTTCTGTTGGTGCTCACTCAATCCTTTCCTTCTGTTTTACATCAATTTCACACTGTATGTGAGGGTGAGAATTAATTTGTAAAACAAATACTCCAACCTAAACCCGCACAGGTCAGCTGGCATTAATCACAAGGAACAGAACAATAATAAAGGATTCGTCACAAATCTTACAGGAAAATAGAGATTAGAATCACCAGGAAAGGCTGAACAACTGAAAATATTATTCTCAAGAAAAGAGGAGGCTGAGGGACAACCTGGCATAAGGAGGAAGCATTGTTTTTGTGGTTTGAGAGATTTGAGGTTGGAATCGTTGGGTCTGAAGCATGTTTCACTGCCCCAGGTCAAAGTTGCTATCTAAATGTATACCATTATTTTGTCATTCTATCTGAGTTAACAATCAGATGGGTAGGTCAGTGTCTGAGTGTTTTCCCAAATTCCTGATTGAATCTGCCTCCCCCATAATCTCAGGTATCTCAGCACTCACTGGGCCACGGAGAAACTCTGCCGTTACAATAAGAATGTTCTTTCCTGTCGCCTCTCCTCGAGGTTCTGCCTAATCCCCACTTCGCTTTATTAAATCCCAGCTGCCTGTAGTCCACCCACATGGACATCTTGAAGAGCATGACAGGAGAATGGATTGAAACTGAGAATTCAATAGCCAGAATGAGAGAGGAAGGAGGAAATAAATGGGGTTTTTGGATCCCAGGGGATACAGACTCCAGGCTGAGTCCTTTGTGAGCATTCCCACAGTAATATACGACAGCATTCCATGATGAGAGTTAAACCCGGGTGGCCAGACAGGGAGCCACTGAACATGAGCAAGTTTTGTTCAAGCACAGGAGGTTTGTTCAGTCATGAACAGTGTGTTAGACATGGATGTGAAGTGAGCAGTGAGGGGAAATGTTACCACAAGCTGCAGATGGACAAGTTTCATTGGAACAGGAGGCGGCCATTCACCCCTTCAACACTGCTCTGCCACTCAATCGATCATCGCAGATTTGTTGCTTAACTTGCAATTTTCAAAACCCTCAAAATTAATCAATAAACTCCTCTGCAACAGACAAGATGAGTATTGAAAAACTAACGATCTGCAAATGCTGGGAAATCAGAAACAAAAACAAACATTGCTGGAAAACGTTCAACAGAACTGGCAGCATCTGTGGAGAGTGAACCTTTGGGACTAGTAACCGGTCAGGTGACCAGCTGCAGCTGACCATTCTGCCTGTTCTGTAACACTCTCTGGAACGGGTTCTGGTGCGAGAGGAATGCGATTATCAATAATAACTGAGAAAACAGGAGGAAGTACTCAATCAGAATAAAACCCATTTTGGTCTTTCACTTTTAATTCAACTGCAAACATTATTCATTACTATTTGCGAAATAGGATAATACACCAGAAATCAACTCCTCATGTCTTTGGGCCTGGGAAACTGTTAATTCTGACCTGGTCCAGTCAGCATGTGAATCCAGACCCTGAATAATGGGGTTCACTCTGAACCATCTCTTGCACAGTCAGAATGGATGACAAATGCTGCCCCAGCAAGTGATGCCATGATACTATGAACAAACAAAACAAACCCAATCGCCGTGGTTACTTGTGAACTCGCTGGTGTTTCATCAAGCTGGATATCTGAGTGAACTGCTTCCCACACTCCGAGCAGGTGAATGGCCTATCCCCAGTGTATATTTCCTGGAGTACAGTGAGGCAGGATGGTGTCCTGAACCCAGTCCCACAGTGAGAGCACCTGAATGGTCTCGTACTAGTCTCCTGTGACTGGGGGAGATGATATCCACCATCCGGGGGATACTGGGTAAAGATACCTCCAAAAGGGGTCTAGTGAGAGTAGATCAGGACAAACTGTTCACATTCATGAAAGAATCAACAATGAGGAGGCACCGATGAAGAGAGATTGACAAAGGAATAACATGTGACGTTTTCATGCAGAGAATGTTTATGGTCAGTAATGCACTGCCAAAGACTGTGGTGGAGCCAGGTACAATGAAGAGAATAGAATTGAACAGTTATTGGAAGAGGACGAATGGGAAGGTTTATGGGGTAAAGGTAGAAGAACAGCATTCAGTGAGGTGACCCTTTGGAGAGCTGATGAGCCAATCGCCTCCTTTTGCGCAGTAATAATTCTGTGAACATTTCATTCTGAGCCCTCTAAGGAAATATCAGGGCAGGGTTTGTAAAGAGGTCAGATTGAATGACGGTCTCGGTGAACTAAAGTGAGACACAGAAACAGAGGGGTTTTGGGATGGATTGAATTAAATGTTATCAATTTGCATGGACCCCAACACTACAGCAGTTGCAAACCGGAGTGATCAAGAGAGTGGAATAAGAGCAGCAAATACATCTTAAACATTTATGCAGCTAAAGGGGATGCTGGGTAAAGATACCACAGTCAGTGTTGATTTCATTCCAGACACACCAGCCAGGGAGCACATCCTTCCTGTGTCTGTCCTATCGAGCTCTTGAAGAATTTTGTTCAAGTGTTTCATTTTAGATAATGCAGAGAAGACAGTTTCATACTCCTCATTCACTCCAGCCAGAGCAATACTGTGGTTAGAATTCAATTCACTGATGCATGTTACTGGCTGCTTCATGGACTGGAAATGGCAATTGAGACTGTAAGGTTACTGTATAAAATATCGTCAATTGTATTGCCAGATTGCCGGACACATGAGGGGCTTTAAGAAAAAACACAACTTAAGGGTATTGAGTGTCAGAGTACTTCCTGTTGTGGGGGCATCCTGTTTAGGTACAAACTATTGATAATTGTTAGAATTGACCTGCACTGGCTCTGTAGAAGTGGTCAGAGCATTATAACTGTCATTGGAGCAGGTAACAAATTTCTCATGAGTTAAAACTTGTAAATGATAGAATAGGTGTGGGTTCTTCTGGTAAAGTGCGTAAAGTTATTCAAAATGTTCCTAATTTACTTTCAGAAACAAATGAGAGAAAGACACATTACTGAGGTAATTTGGGCATGAGTCCAAATTTAGAAGTTCAGGAGAACTGGCTGGAGAGCTGGTGTTGGGAATTGTAGTAATGACTGTACAAACATGTGCATGTTAGGTGGACCAGTCCTGCTAAATTGTCCAGTGTCCAGGATTGTGCAGACCAGGTGGATCAGCATTGGGAAATGCAGTGATACAGGGATGGAGGGCTCTGGGCGTGATGTTCTTCGGATGGTCGGTGGGATTTGATGGGTCAATGCTCTCTTTCCGCACCGTCGGGATTCTGTTCTATGATTGTGGATAAAGGCTACATTGCAGGGAGTCCTTGAAGAAGGAGCATGTGGTGTGTATAATGCCCTTGATGCCTTCAGATAGAGGTGGGCACCGCAGGGGATGCAGTAGGTAGGCCTGTGGAATTCATTGCCACGGAGTGCAGTGGAGGCCGGGACGCTAAATGTCTTCAAGGCCGAGATTGATAGATTCTTGGTGTCTCGAGGAATTAAGGGATACGGGGAGAACGCTGGTAAGTGGAGTTGAAATGTCAATCAGCCATGATTGAATGGCGGAGTGGACTCGATGGGCCGAATGGCCTAACTTCCACTCCTATGTCTTATGGTCTTATAGTGCTTTACTTCCACCGCTGCCCCCTCCCCCTCAATTGTACTTTGATTGAGTCCCTTCCCACTCTGTCACTTGTAATGGTTTGCTTTGCCCGTCATGGGCCTTGCTAATAAATATTCAATTGGTTACACGGGTGGTTTACTGCGGGTGATTAACCAAAAGCAAAATAGCGAAATGGAAGATTGCTCAGCTGTGTGTGATAACACTTCTGGATCGGAGAAATGGGGGGAAAAGAACATTTCACACCTCACAGAATGAGAACCAAAAAGCAGTTAGATCAAACCAAAGGTTCAGACAGGGAGGGAATATTTCCCTGGAGTATGAGTAGCTGGAAAGTGATGGTGTCCAGGAGGAGACAGGATTTTGTTGTAAAGGGCACTTGAAATTTTAAAAACTGTTATATTCAGACAGTTTCAATTCATTTACTTTTATTTATTCTGGAATAAACTGTAACAAGGTTTGCAAATTTGTTTTTTTTTTAATGTAAAAGACAATAGTTAAATAAAATCCATCAAACCTTCCCTCACTGAAACCGGATGTGGAAGTGCAATCTCCTGGAGAATCCCTGCCGACTCCTTCCTACCCGGGCTCCATGACTATATATATACCTGGGAGATAGCAGCAGGAGGCCATTCAGCCTTTCAATCCTGCTCCACCATTAAATGGGAAACGGCTGTTTCTGCTGTGTTCCAATACACTTTCATGACTTTACCTCGAAGAACTATATCGAAATCCTCCTTTGGCTTCACTGCCCTTTGTACCAGTGACGTTGCTGTGTTACTGTGTGGGTGTAGGCAGGGGTAATGTGATGGTGCTGCCTCCTGGAGGATGCACTCAGCATCCCTCATCATCCTGCAGTAACATTAACTGGGGTTCAGCAACGAGAGATAGAAACCATTTCCAGGATATGGGCATCACTGGCTCAGCCAGCATTTATTCCCCATCTCTAGTTACCCTTGAGAAGATGGTAGAGAGCTGTTGTCTTGAACCATTCACAGTCCATTTGGTGCAGAGAGACCGACAATGCTGGGAGGAAGAGTGTTGCAGGATTTTGGACGAGTGATTCCCCATGGTTGGTTTGTCAAATTCTGTTTAACTTAATCATGATTGGCACATGATTTTGAGATTTCAGTCTGCAAATCCTCACCGTGTATAAAGGAATATGTACAGATTAGAAATTCAGAACAGACAATTCTAGTTTCTCTGGAATATCTTTTTCCCCTTTCTTCCCCCAAAGCTGTATCCCTCCAGCCACTTTCTCTCTCCCACCATTCTGACTCTGCTACTCCCTAGTGTACACCCTCCACATTCTCAGGGAATTGCTGATAAACAGATCCTTGCCACCACTTCCTGTCCTGGTTAGACTCTGCACCCTTTCTGGGTTCACTTCCTTTCCCTTCAGTTGCTGCAAGTCAATAATGTAACAGCAGAATGAAACACAAGGAAACAGAAAGGGTGGTGTCAGATCCTGGACAGAAGAGGAACCTTCACTCTGGGAGAATAGGTCAGATACTTCCTTGTTTCCCATTGGTCTATTCCCAGTGTTATGAGGAATTGGGGATGGAACTTGGACCCATGTGAGTGTGGTGACATTTTGACCCCCCCCCCCAAACAGATCAATACTATAAGCAGATTAGTCCTTCCACCAGCCAATCAGTGTGAAAAACTTTACACTAGTTACGCCAGAGCACATGTTTTTGTACAGTGCCGGGTTTCCCCGCACACGTGTGGTCCCTGCCTCAGGAATTGTGGGAGTTGTCATCCCAATGAAGCCTCTGGAGACCTGTCTCTGGAAAATGAAAGAAAGTGTGGGCTGGAGGGTGTTGTGTATAGGATATCCATTCAGACACACAGGACATGTGGGCTGTCACAGGGTTGTACTGAGACATCCGCTTAGACAACCCGATTTCTGAGGTAAGGAATATACATTCAGCCAATAAGGGGCAGCAGATTTTAAGCAGAGGTGGATCAGTGGCTTGCACTGCCTCACAGCGTCTGGGACCTGGGTTTGATTCCAGGTTTAGGAAACTGTGTAGAGTTTACACATTCTCCCCATGTCTGCATGGTTTTCTTTGGTGCTCCAGTTTCCTCCCACAGTTCAAAGATGTGCAGGTTAGGTGGATTGGTCATGCCAAGTTGCCCACTGTGCCCATGTGTGAGCCGATTAGGCAATTAACAACGGGAAATGCAGGGTTACAGGGAATGGGATGCTCATCATAGGGTGTGGACTCGATGGGTCAATACCCTGTTTCTGCACTATAAAGGCTCTATTCTATTCTCATGAAGAAGAATGTACCTATTTCGATATGTTGTGAATCTGTGGATTTCGCTATTCTAAATGCGCTGGATGCCAGGGCAATGAGCAAATTTACTGAAGAGATACAGATGTTGAATTTGCAATGGGATGAAGGGAGAGAGAGAGCAGGTGGGAAAATCCAGCTGAGACCGAGGTGAGCTCAATCATCACCGTATTAAATGGTGGAGCTGGTTCGAAGGGCGGCATTGACTCTCCTGTGCCCAGTGCTTATCTTCTTATGGTAATAACTGGAAAGCTGAATCCAAAACTCACCACCTTCAACAAAGGAAATTTTTGGAAAAAGCAGGATAGTCAGGTGGATTAGTGTTCCAAACTTAGATAGTGAGGAAGCGTGTGGGAGATAATGATTTTGCAATTTTAAACTGAGAGGAGACAGTGATTTATGGTTTTAGACTGTGTAGGACATTCACACCGTCCAGAATACTCTGTTGGGAATATCCATCCTGTACTTTATTACAAACCCACGGTCGCTGATAATGAAAGCCCAAAACACCCAGGAACCATCACCTCACCTCGTAATCTGACAAAGGACTTATGATAAGTATGGATGAATTTAGAATACAGTTGGAAAGCGGGAAGATTAAATCCAATCCAGTGCTTAAACAAAGGAGACTACAACAGGATGAGGCAGGATTTGGTTAATGTAGACGGGCAGCAAAGACTTTATTCTGGGACAGTTGACGGACAGTGGAGGAATATCAAAGCAATTTTTCGAAGCGCTCAGCAAAAGTATATATCAGTGAAAAGGAAGGACTGTAGGAAAAGGAGTAATCTGCCATGGGTGGCTAAGAAAATAAGGGAGTCCATCAAATTGAAATAGAAGGCATACAGATTGGCAAAGACCAAGGAGAAACTAGGAGATTAGAAAAACCTTCAAAGTTCGACAGAAAGCTAGATGGGATTGGGGAGAAAAGTGATGAGTAGCTGTCCCCAGGGCCAGAATAGCAGCTTACACTGCTAGAGAGGAACCTACTGTGTGGGGAACATATGGCCTCTGTGATTGTTAAAACACTTACCTGTTACCATAGAGATAATCCTGATCAAGTTAAAATTCACTGCACACTCCAAAAGCTTGTTCGTCCAAATAAACCTGTTGGATTATAACCTGTTGTGTGATTTATAACTTTGTCCACGTCGCTCCAACACCAGCTCCTTAACATCAGAATCCTGATAGATAGCCTGACTGAAACTGAAGCATCTGTCAGATACTTGAGGGAGCCACGGGAGCGTGGGGGGAGGAGTGTGTGGTTTAACCACAAACTGCTGAACTGAACGAGACTTTCTAACTGCCGTTGCCATGGAGATAACACTGAGAGACAGTCTCTATTCAAAGTCCCAAACCACAAATGTATAAGAATGGGAGCTGTACATCGGACAGGCGGGGAGTTACCTGATACTGCCTAAATGCGTTTTGCATATACACTATCCAGGTAACGGCAATGTCTCATCAATAAATGCTCAAAGAAGACCTCTCAGTGTTCTGTACCTAGTTATTGCTATCCAGCAGGGTTCAGGAATATGAGTACACAGCAGTCAGTCTTCACAGTGGAGGATACGAAGAACATGCCAGTAATTGATAAGGAGACTGAGGAAGGTGAGGACCAAGAAACAACCATTATCATGAAAGAGTTAGAGCTGGGCAAGCTAACGGAGCTAAATGTACACAAGTCTCCTTGCCCTGATGGAATACGTCTCAGGATACCAACAGAGTTAGTGGGAGAAATAGCAGATGCAGTTAGAGTCATAGCATCCTGCAGCAGAGACAGGCCCTTTGGCCCAAACTGGCCCGTGCCGACCAGAATGTCCATCCACACTAACCCCATTTCCCTGCACTTGGCCCATCTGCTTCTGGCCCTTTCCTATCCATGTTTTTACCTGTTGTGAGTGTTCCTCCCTGAACCACTTCCACTGGCAGCTCAGTCCATATACATACCACCCTCTGTGTAAAACAGTTGCCCCTCAGCTTCCCTTTTATTCTTTCTCTTCTAACCTTCAACTGATGCCCTCCAGTCCTTGATTCCCTGGGAAAAAGACTGAATGCATTCACCTTATCCATGCCCCTCATGGTCTTATACACATCTAGAAAAGAACCCCCTGTTTCCTCTGCTCTAAACATAAAATCCTCACTTGTCCAACCTCTCCCTATAGCTCAGAACCTTGAGCCCTGAAAACATCGTTGTAAATTGTTCTGCACTTTTTACAGTTTAATAACTGAAACCTACACTGCATTCATCATATTTCCAGTGTTTCCCCACGGCGCTGGAACCGATGGGACAACGCCAATGGATTACAATCCATGATCGAGAATGAACTCCTTTACAACAATCCTGTTTTCATAGTGATTCCCGTGGTGCAGGTATCCTTGTGTCTTTCTGGTTGCATGGTTAATTAAAGACTTGTCCTTCTACAAAGCAAAGCTGTGGCTTAATTGTTCCTGGGAGATGTGCCATGATTTTTCAGAATTTCCAAAACCAATGAAATCTCTCTCCCCAGTCACCATGCTGACATGGACTTGGCTGTGTCTCACTAAATATTTCCCAGCCACACAGATTTGAAATATTCACCCACGGACAGAATACACACCTTTCTTTCCACATGAAAAGGCCAATGATATTCAGATCGGCACGGATCAAGTAACTATCAGATCTAAACATGAAGTTCAAATCCACCCTTTCAGTACTCGACAACAGAGAAAACAAGTTACCATTGTTAATACAGGATGGAAATTAATAAGAAAACTATAGTATTAAACTGTATTTTCCTCGTTCCCCCGAAGCTTTAAATCTCTGTCTCACAATTTCTTTCTTTTGTGACCGAAATCCAAATAATCTCCCCACTCCTTTCCTCCACACCCAGTTCTGACACTGGCTCTCCTCTCTTTGAATTCAGTGTCCTAGCTCCTGTCTGCAGACTAAGAACCAAATCAATGAGTCCGACATTGCGTCCACTGCAGGGGGTGAGAGGTGGTGTGGGAAAGAGGGTTTGAATCCTCTGATGACAACCATCCAGAATGCATTGCTTCCTGCACTCTCTGTGAAGCTTATCACGTGGTTGAGTATTGTGCCGCCCCTCATTCACTCCAATTGGTTGAAGGACCAACTGGCACATCCTGGTCCTCCAGCCTCGTCCCCCCACTCTTATTGGTCCTGTGTTGACATCAATAATCCGAGGCCCATTGTGGGCTGGAGCATGCTCAGTGCTTCCTGATTTTGCTGCTGTTCATCAGGCATCAGAGAGAGAGTGCTCATCCCTGTTTCTCCTAATGTTAGACATTAACAACAACTACCAGCATTGCATGGAGCCTTTCACATTGACAAATCTCCTAAAATGCTTCATGAATGATGGAAACGTTGATTAAAGAGAAGGATTTTAGATAAATCTTTAAGGCAGACAGAGGGGGGTTAGGGAGGATATTCCAAAGGTTTGTGTCCTCGGCAGCTCCAATCGTGGAGTGATATATGCGGGCAACAGCTTACAATGGAGACAGTTAGTGGATAACCATAGGCTAACAACCTCATGTCGTAGCCCCCTACCTCACTCACCAGGCCTTGTTCTCACAGCCTGCCATTACACACTACCTATGGTTAGACACTAACAGTCTCCATTAACAGCTAGTCACCTTCCCCCAGCCAGATCGTTATCCATTCCTTTATCCAACCGTTCTTCTCACTATATTCCAACCTATCCTTTACTCCTTTTATCTTCCCCCACACGATCTTCTGCATATCAACTATTTTTTTTCCTCAGTAACATCGGTTCTGTGGAAGGGACACGGGATCTTAAACTTCAACTCTGATTTCTCTTCACAGATGCTGCCAAACCTGCTCAGCTTTTCCAGAACCTCCTGGTTGTTTCTGATTTAGAGCATCTGCAGTTCTTTTGATTTTAATTTACCGGGAGTTTGTAATTCAGGTCCAACAGCCTCTGTCCCAGTCTCTGCTGTCTCTCCCACCCCCACCCAGTGACACTGCACCTGCACAGCTCATGGACAGGTGTTGTCTTGCTGGCCACACCCCTCATTCAATCCCATTGGCTGCAGGACAACACAGCCTCTCCTCCTATTGGTCTGGAGCTGCCGTTAATCAAGCCAGGCCCCATTGTGATGAGAGTGGAGGGCTAATCCCTCTCCCTGCCCTTGGATGAGCTTCATCATTCACAGTGAATGGGGCAGTATCACAGAGTACAGGGGCTTGGGGCTATTCAGCACATTTGGGGCTATACTCTCTCCCTCTGGAGATGCTGCAAATCTGTCCCAAGTCCCCTCCCATGTGCCCATATCCCCGCAAATCTTTACTTAAAAGTAAAATTCCAAGTCTGTTTCAGAATACCTGCTGTATCTGTGTCCTTCAGACTGTTCCAGATGCTCAGAACTTACTGAGTAAAATAGTGTTCACATTTTCGCCTTGTATTATTTGCCAATTACTTGGAAGTAGTTACTAAAAATTGTGACAGTGTTAACAATTCCTCTCTCTGACTGCAAATTCAAAACCATGGAATCAAATCTGCACCAGGTCGAAAACACTGCTTCACCTTCTCAGCTCCAAGGTTAATTATCTGTGCTTCAGCTAGCTCTCCACAAAAGAGAGGAATGCATCTTAATATATTAAGATCAAAGAAACAGACCTTCGTTCCAATTCGTCCGTGCCAACAAGGAATCCTAAACTAATGGATTCCCATTTACCATCTATTGGCCTACATCCATTAAAACCCTTCCTATTCATGTACCCAATTGGAAGCCTTTTAAATGTTGTGATTTTTTCAGCCTCCACTACTTCATCTGGTAGCCCCTCCCATACACACACCACACTCAGCTTAAAAACATTGCCATTTAGATCCCTTTTAAATCTTTGCCCTCTCAACTTAAACCCATGTGCTCTAGTTTTGGACCCACCTAACCTGTGGAAATAGGACCCCGGCTGCTCATCTTATCCATGCCCCTCGAGATTTTATAAATCTCCATGAAGTCACCTTTCAGTCTTTAACTCTCCAGAGAAAATAGCCCCAGCCTATTCAGCCCCTTCCTATCCACCAAATCCTCCAATCCTGGCAACTTTTTTGTAAATCTTGTCCAAACCTTCTCAAGTTTCACAACATCCTTCCCAGAACAGGGAAATTCAAACTGAAAACAGAATTCCAGAAGTGGGTAATCAATGTCCTGACCAGCCACAATATGGCATCCCAGCTTCTGTATTCAATGCATTGACCAATAACGGAGAGCGTTAATGGAGTCCCATTTGCCAGCGGTTCAACCTTATCCTCTAAATCCTCCCTCTTCATGTACCCAATCAGATGTCTGATTCAAAGAACAGGGAGATTGGAACTGAAAACAGAATTCCAGAAGAGCTGTCATCAATATCCTGTACAGCTACAGTACGGTATCACACCAGCTGCAGTCAATGCATTGACCAATAACACGGAGCGTACCAAACGCAGCATTCACTACCCGGCCTACCTGTGACTGTACTTTCAAGGAACTATGAACCTGTACTCCAAGGTCCCTTTGTTCAGCAACTTTCCCCAAGACTTTACCATTAAGTGTAACAGTCCTGCCCTGATATGCCTTTCCAAAATACAACAGCTCACATTTACCTAAACTGAACTCCGTCTGCCATTCCTTGCTCCAGTGGCCCATCTGATCAAGATCCGGCTGTATTCTGAACTAACCTTCTTCACTGTCCACTACACCCCCAATTTTGGTGTCTTCTGTAAACCTCCAGACCACACCTCATATATTCACATCCAAGTCATTTATTTAAGGTCCCAATATCCATCCTTGCAGCACATTGCTACTCACAGACCTCCAGTCTGCAAAGCAACCCTCTTTCACCACCCTCTGTTTCCTACCTTCAAGGCAGTTTTGTAATGGCTTGCTCGCCCTGCATTCCATGTTATCTAACCTGCTAACCAGTCCGCTTTGTGGAACCTTGTTGAATGTCCATATAAACAACATTCACCGCCTGGCTTAATCAATTTACTTTGTCACTTCAAAACACTCACTCAAGTTAGTGAGACACAATTGTGCATGTACAAATCCACATTGACTCTCCCTGTCATTCCTTACCTTTCCAAATAGATGGATATCCTGTCCCTCAGAATCCCTTCCAACAATTTGCCTGCCACTGACTTCAGGCTCACTGTTCTCTTGTTCCATGGCTTCTCCTTACCACTTTTTTAAAATAATGGCACCTCACCTGTCACTATCAACGATACAAATACCTCAGGAGAGGCCCAACAATCACTTCCCAAGATTTCCAGAAAGTTCCAGGATACACCTGATCAGGTTCCAGGGCTTTATCCACCTTGATGCGATTTAAGACATCCAGTACCACATCTTCTGTAACATGGACACTTTTCAAGTTATCACTGTTTATTTCTCCAAACTCTCGAGCTTCCATGTTCTTCTACAGTAAAAATGACGTGAAATATTTGCATATCATTCGCACCCCCTGTGGTTCCATAGACAGCCTTGTTGACCTTTAAGGGGTCCTATTCTCTGGTCCAGTTAATCTTTTGTCTGTGATATATTTGTTTAATCTCTTTGGATTCTACTCCAGGACATCCCAGAAAGGCCTACTTCACGGACCGTAATTTTCCTCTGACTTGATCAACACATACCCTCCAACACATACCCTCCACTTCCCGCACCTCCGCCTTTACTTCACCCCTCCAGCCACAATAAAGAATACAAACCTGCGGTCTTCACCTTCCACCCCAATAATCTCCAGGTACAGCACATTAACCTCTTATTTCTGCCACCTAAAGTCAGACCCCACCTCCAGAGACATATGTCCCTCCCCACCTCTATCTGCAATCCCCAGAGACCATTCCCTCTGCACCTCCCATGTTCGGTCCACACCCTCCCACCACCCATGCACAACACCCTTGACCCTCCCTCGCCGCCATGGGAGATGTAAAACATGTGGCCACACCTCCATCTGACCTCTATCCAAGACAACAAAGGGATCTTTTCACATCAGTCAGAGATTTGCCTGCACATCCCAAAACCTCACCTACTGCATCTGGACACTATGGGAAATTTAACATGGTTTATCCAACTAACCTACACATCTTTGGGCTGTGGGAGCAAACTGGAACACCCGAAGGAAATCCTCAAAGACACTGGGGAGAATGTGCCAACTCCAACAAAGACAGTCGCCCGAGGCTGGAATCAAAACCAGGTCCCTGGTGCTGAGGAAGCAGCACTAACCTCTGAGCCACAATACTGTGGGATCTTTGGTGCTGATGTGCTCCCACACTAATAACCTCAGTCACTCACCCTGCCTCATTTCCTAAGAGGCAGCGATGACGGAGTGAAACTATCACTAGACAGTTACTCCAGAGACCCAGATAACGTTCTGGGGACCCGGGTTTGAATCCCACCACGACAGACGGGAGAACGTGAATTCAATAAATATCTGGAAAAAACTAATCTAGTGACGGCAAGGAATCCATTGTCAATTGTTGGAAAAACCCATATGGTTCACTCATGACCTGTAGGGAAGAAAAATGCCATCCTTCCCTGGTCTGGTCTGTATGGGACTCCAGACCTACAGCAACGTGGTTGACTCTTAACTGCCCTCTGGGTAAACGCAGCAATAAATATTGGCCGAGCCAGTGACAGCTTCATCCTGTGAATGAATAACGGAAACAGGTCAGGTTTTGTTCCTTCTCTAGTAGGTACATCCTACAAACTCTATCAGAAACGTTCTCGTACACACTGAACAAATACCTTTCCATCCAAGCCCTTAACACTACAGCACTCCGAGGCTATGTTGGTAAAGTTAAAACCACTTATCATTGCATCCATATTATTCTTACAGATAACTGACGTCTCCTGGTAAAATTGTGTCTCAATTCCCCGCTGAATATTGGGAGAGAGTTTATACCACAATCCCAGTAAGATGGTCATCCCTTTCTTATTTCTCAGTACCAACCAATTACCTTGCCTGGATGTACTCCCAAGAATATCCTCCCGAAGTCCAGCCATAATCCATAATCAAAAACACATTTCTGCCTGCTCTGTTGCCCCCTTTCTATCCTTGCTATTGCATCTATACCCTGGAACATTAAGCTGCTAGTCCTATCCATGCCTGAGTGATGCCTCTGTAATTGCTGTAATATCCCAGTTCCATGTTCAAAACCATACCCTGAGCCCACCTGCCTGACCTGTCAGGTCTCTTGCACTGAAATAAATGCAGTGCAACTGGTCCGTCGCATCTCATTCTGTGCCTTGCTCTTGCCTGCCTTGACAGTCTGACCGGTGAACAGTACCAGCCTCAGACTCACCTCTTTCCTCACTATCTCATGAGGATTACCCCGACTCCCTCACTAGTTTAATGCCTCCCGAGTGGCACTAGCAAATCTACCTGCTCGTCAGGACCCCATGCTTTCCCCTTCCTATGCCATTGGTACCAATGTACAATGTCCTCCGACTGGTTATTTTCTCTTTTGAGAGTATTCTGCTCCCTCTGAGAGACTTCCTTGACACTGGCACCAGGGCAGCACCACCCCATTCTGATCTCTCACTTTCACCTGCAGAAATGGCAGATTGTGTCCCTGACTAGAGAGTCCCCTATCACAATCGATCGTGTGGAACTGGATATACCTCACATTATGTTAGAAGCCAGTCTCAGTACCAGTAACTTGGCTGTCAGTGCTACATTCCCCTGAAAGACTATTACCACCACATTTTCCAAAATAGTGTACTTGTCTGAGATGCGGATAGCCACAGGAGACTACTGCAGTACCGACCTACCCCTCCGAGCTCTCCTAGAGGTAACCCATCTACCTGACTGTATCTGCAGTATCCTGCAATCCTGAAACTGCCACCTATCACACTCTCCAGCTCCTGTCAATTCATCACTGTCTTTAATCACTCCTCCACCAATCCATGCATTCCAATAGGATTTTCAATCACATTTCGTGCAGACGTAATCATCAGGATCATTGAAACTCTCCCTAATCTTCCACATCCGACAGGAACAGCACATTACTCAACAACAGGTCATCTCTCCGCCTTAACAGTCTACAGACCATGACAAAGACACAGTCTAACTGCTCAAAAAATACTGCCCGAGAATAGCAATGCTTACATTTCATATCTTAAATATTTACTCAAGAGACTGTAAGACATTAAAAAGAAATCCTCACCTGACTCACTATTGTAGATTTAATAAAATAAAACCGTCTAATATTGATGTTTGAAGAGAATGAAACTCACTGAGCTGATCCCCGGCTCTGAGTACTTCCAAGGGTGAGGTCTCTCTGAGGGCAGCTGTGAAATGTCACTGTTTCTCTTCTCTGCCCACTCCATTTCCAGAGAGATTTTTAACCTCACAGCCAGTCAGCTCAGAGAGGCCACTGCTTGGTTTTATTCACTGCGAGTTGCCTTTGCTGCCCAGACCAGTATTTATTGGCCACCTTTACTTGTCTTGGAGAAAGTGGTGGTTAACCGCCTCCCTGAAATGCTGCAGTCCATGTACACCACAGTGATGTTTGGACAACAATCCCCCTCTGGCCCCACAACCCTCCCTGTTTCTGTAATCCTCCTCCGGCCCCACAACCCTCCCTGTCTCTGTAATCCCCCTCCGGCTTCAGAAATTACATGTCCGTGCCATCAGATTTTTATTTGGATTCATTTTTGTTTAATAAACCCCACCCCCCAAAAAAGTGTAATATTTCGCCCCCAAACAAATTTGTGTTGATTGACCTTGTGGAGAGGCTGACACATGGACGTTGCAGTATTTTATCTCACATTGTACACGTAGAATGATGGAACTTTCTTTTAAACATTGCTAAAAATTGAGGCAATGGCTTAATGGTATTCCTGCCAGATGAGTGATATGTGCAGTGTTCCGAGGATTAGGGTTAGAATCCCAACATGGCTGATGGCAGCATCGGAATCCAATACAATCTAGAATGAAAAGGCGAATGATGATCATGAAACTATTGTCGATTGTTAGAAAACCCATCTGGTTCACTCATGTCCTGTCAGGAAGGAAATGGCCATCCTCACCTGGTCTGCCAACATGTGACTCCAGACCCACAGCAATGTGGTTAACTCTCAACTGCCCTCACTAAAAATACATTAAAAATGTTAACAAATACTCCGCAGGTATCACTTAAAAACTGGCGGTTCCCATTGGGACCATGTGAATTTCTGAACAGCCTGAACTAAAACGGAGTTTCAGCTTCACCGTTTCCCTGTCTCACATCAGTCTGTTTACACCCAACTCCAAAACACTCTCATTGAGCCAAGCAGCCCTCACAGTGCAGCCCTGTCATTGTCATTGTCTGCTCGTACCTACACTGCCCTCAGCCTCCTCTACTGTTCCAATGCATCTCAATGGGAGCTCAGGAACAGCATCTTATCTTTCAATTCAGTCCCTTGTAATCCCAGAGTCAACATTGACCAGAGCAGTTTCTGAATGAACAGACAGTTGTCAGAATCTGGAACATTCCACCTGAAAAGGTACTGGAATTTGAGTCCAAAAGGATTTTTAATGGGAAGTTTGCAGGGAATTGAAAATATGAAGTTGACAGGTTAACATCATGAAGTGGGTGATTGGGTCTAAATCAGACAGTTCTTACAAAGAGACGAGGTGTAATTTGGATAAATCTGTGCTCTCTCTCAGGACAATATCTCCTTCCTCAGCTGCAGGGCCCAGAACAGTGCACACACACAAAGGGTGATCCAATCACGAATTTGTACATCTTTCTGCTTAACAAAAATATTGGAGATATTTTCCCACAGACAGAACAGACAAACCTTTCTCCTTCCACAGTTAAATGCCAATGATATTCAGATCCTGATGACTCCAATGACTGTAAAAACTTTGAGATCCCAGCCTCAATTATTCTGAATTGATATCCTATGAAATGAATTCACAAAACCAAACTCACAGTCAGTACAGGAAGAATATAAAGACATACTTTTCTCATAGTATGTGCTTGATGTGTAAATACCTCTCTTCAAATCGTAAGCCCCACCCCATCCTAGGAAAGGGACATGCACATGCGCCTCACTGTACCTTGCCCCCAATAAAGATGACGACCATATCCCAGGTACTATCACTGCCTCAGGACCGCAGCCGTTTTCCCATCTGCTGCAAACTGCAGGCAGTTTCTAATTCAGACTAACGACCCGCACAGAGTGTAATTAAAACTTCCCAGCCTAAAGTGACTCATTATCTCCCTGTCTCCGAGGCCACTCTCCCCTTCCCTGTTTGTGTCTCCCACATTCACCAACAGCCGAGTCACGTGACACTGCACAGGCGGAGTTACTGGTGACGTGTCATCCCACTGGCCACGCCCCTCATTCACTCCCATTGTTTGGATGACCAGCTGGTTCCACTTGGTCCACCAGTCCCACCACCTTTTCCTATTGGTCCGAAGCTGCCACCAATCAGCTGGACCCCATTGTGAGGTCAGTGGTGGGATCCTCCCCCTGCCTGAATCAAACCCGGAAGGTGGATGGATGGTGTCAATCAGGAACAACAAGCAGGAGGTGCTGGGAAAGCTCAGCAGGTCTGGCAGCATCTGGGAACAGAAATCTGTCCAGTGGCCCTTCCTCAGAACCGATGGGAACTGGGAAAATTAGAATCCTGACAGTGTGGAAACAGGCCATCCGGCCCAAAAGTTCCACAGCGTCCCTCTGAAGCATATCCCTCCCAGACCCATTCCCCTACCCTATTACTGTATATTTCACCTGACTAATGCACCGAACCTACACATCCCTGAGCATTATGGGAAATTTAGCTTGGCCAATTCAACTAACCTGACAAGTTTCTTTGTTCTGTAGGAGATAGGGGTTTACGAGTTAATACTAGGCAGGGACAGAACTCAAAGAGAGACTGGAACATTTGGAAAGACAAAGGAATGGATTACGAGCTGGCTGGGAGGGTGCATAGTTGTTAATGGAGAAGACAGCAACCTGTGTCTGGCAGCATCTCAGTGGTGGTGGCGGAAATGGCGACTGATGATCTACGTTCTGCTGCAAAAACAGACCCTGAGCTTCCAGCTGCCTGTCACTTTAACACATGAGCCTGTTCCCTGGCCAACGTCTCTGTCTCATGCTTACTGCAGTGTTCCACTGAATCCTGAACATACCAAATGGCCCCGTATTTCAAGGACCGCAATTTTCCATCCCACATGATCAATACCATCGAATGTGTCTCCTCCACTTCACGCATCTCTGCCTTTAAAACCCACACCTCCAACTGCAAAGATAGAATCCTCCCCAAGTCCTTACCTTCCACCCAGATACAACACATCATTCTCTGCAAGTTCCATCACCTACAATCAGATCCCACCACCAGATTCTTAAGGGTTTTGACAAGATAAATAGTTTCCCACCATAGGGGAGTCTGAAACCAAATTCTGGCTCTCTCACGGAATCAAGGGTTCCGTTTCAGATTCATCAAATGTAAGGCGACACAGACGCGGGGAAGAAGCAATGGAACTGGGGTGAGGAGGAGATAAACAACGTTCAAGAGATTGGAATTCCTGGTGTTTGTGATTGTGTAGATGCCTGATCAGAAGGTCAGCTTGGGGTCAGATATGACATCAATACTGTGAAGAGTGTAGTTCTGCCTAAGAGAGTTCTCAGTGAGAGGGAGAGGCTCAGCAGTAATGGAAAGTAATTTATCAGGCCACGGGTTTAACCATTACAATGTTTCGTCGGAGGAAACTGCAGCTAATTGAGTAGTGTGAATGTGGTAAGAAGTTTGATAACGGAATAACAGTGGAGTAATGGAGAGGGATGTTGGGGAGGGAGAGCTGGGCAATGTCAGTGTCCATGTGAAACCTAACATGGTGCTTTTGCACAATGTCACCTCCTGGCAGTATGTAGGTGAGATACAGGAGGGACTAAGGACACCAAATGCAAGGAATTCAGAAAGGAAAGGGAGAGTGCAGATGGAGCAGGATTTTGGGAGAGAAGGACATAACCAGAAAAGACAGAACAAGGAACAATATCTGTGAATCGGTGAGGGGGACTGATGAGGAGGAGGAGGAGGAAAGAGAGTTGGAAAGTCTATAGTTTACTGAAATTAGGGTAAAGGGTCAAGATGAGCTCTGATAAGGCTTCACATGAGATTGGAGAAAGATGTCTGTTTTGGACAAAAACCAGGAACACTCGGTGATGCAGTTTGACTCGGTGGGCTAGTGGGAGGGAGGGAAGCAAAATATCCGATTACCTCAGTCTTAGTGACAGTGAAACTCCATGGACTCAAAAGTCTGGTTGTTGGAGAGAAGGATGGAGGAGAGAGGATGATGGACAGTGTTTCACAAAGAAACAAAACCGGGGTAAGTGATTTTCAAAGTGAGCGAACAAACCTGGTGTACGTAACTTCTATCCAGAATATTGCAACAAACGACTGAAGTCCTGGTTCCAATTCGGTCTTGGCAGATTGTGGAATCTGAATTCAAGAAAAAATAACTGGAATTAGGAATCTCCTGATCTCCATGGAACCATTGTCAATGGCGGAAAAACTCCTGCCAACCTGACAGTGGCCCAGCCAGCTACTCACTGTATTAATCACTGCAAAGTCTCAACAAAGGAATGAAACTGGATGGACCACTTGGCATCGAACAGGGCATTAGGAAATACAACCACAGAATCAGCCCGCTCGATGGTGCAACGTCCTCCAGACTAACATCTGGAGTTTGGTGCCAAAATGTGCATAGCTGTCTCACAGACCAATCAAGGAACAGCCTGACATACTCATACTCATGAAATCAACCCTTACAGACAATGACCAGACACCAGATATCGAGAGTGTGGTGATGGAAAAGCACAACAGGTCAGGCAGCATTCGAGGAGAAGATTAGAATCGACATTTCGGGCCTAAGCACTTCATCAGCCTGACCTGCTGTGCTTTTGCAGCACCACACTCTCCACTCTGATCTCCAGCATCTGCAGTCTTCACGTTCTCGTGAAATCTCTGGATATGTCTGGTCCCACCGGCAGGACAGACCCGGCAGAGGTGGTGTACAGACAGGGAGGATTGCCATGGGAGGATTCAGCATTGGCTCCGGACAGCAGGAAGTCTCATGACTCTTGCTGATTACCACGTATCGTCCTCCCTTGGCTGATGAATCAGTTGTCCTTCATGTTAAACAACATTTGGAGGAAGCACTGAGGAAGTAAAATGGTGTCAAACGTACTCTGGGTACAGGATTTCAATGTCCACAATCGAGACTAGCTCTGCAACAGAATTACTGGCAGAGCTGGTCAGGTCCTAAAGGATATAGCTGCTCAACGGAGTCTGCAGCAGGTAGTGAGGGAACCAACAAGAGGGAAAAACATACTTGATCTCATTGTTATGAATTGACCAGCTGCAGATACATCTGTCCATGACAGTATTGGTAAGAGCGACCATCACACATTCCTTTTGGAGATATAAGTCTTGGCTTAAAGCTGAGAAAAACCTCCCTTGTGCTGAGTGGTACTATCACCGTGCTAAATGGGACAGATGTAGGAACTCAAACTGGATCTCTCTGAGGCACTGTGGGATAACAACAGCAACAGAACTGTACTCCAACACAATCTGTAATCTCATGGGTTTGTACATCCTGCACTCACCCATCACAACGGACAGGAAAGGAGGGCATGCCTTGAGCAGCACCAGGCATACCTAAAAATGAAGTGCCAACCTGGTGAAGCTACCTAACAGGACCATCTGCATATCAAACAGCATCAGTAGCAAGTGACAGAGCTAAGTGATCCCACAACCAATGGAACAGATCAGAGCTCTGCAGTTCTGCCACACCCAGTTGTGAACGGTGATGGACAATTAAACAACTCATTGGAGGAAGCATCACAGATATCCCCACCCTTACTGATGGAGGGGTTAAGTGGTGCAAAGGCTATCGGCCCTGCCAATATTCTGGCAATAATACTGATGGCTTGCGCTCCAGAACTTGCCACCCACCAAGCCAAGTACCGCTCCAGCACTGGCATCTACCGACAATGTGGAACATTGCCCAGGGATGTTCAACACAAAAACACAGCGCAATCCAATCCAGGAAATTTCCCTCTGTCAGTCCACACTCGATCAGCAGTAAAGTGATGGAAGATGTCATCACCAGGGCTACCAAGCAGAAGCTGCTCAGCAACAGCCAGCTGAGTGACACTCATTTTAGGCTCCACCAGGGCCACTCAGCTCCCGATTGTGTTACCGCCTGATTCACAACCTGACAACCAGCTGAATCCCAGAGGTGAGGTGAGGGGGACAGCCCAGTCCCACTCCAACACCACTATTTCTAGCTGATTCCACCCTTGTCTCAGCTCATATATTCTCTTTATACAAACACACTCCTGACCAGCTTCCCACATTCAACCTCCCTGTTGAACTCAACAAAAACTAAATCTCTGCTGCCCAAGTTCTCCCTCGTACCAAAACTTGTTGATCCATCAAAAGTCTGCTATTCATAATCAACAACATAGAGCCATAGAGATGTACAGCATGGAAACAGACCCTTCAATCCAACCTGTCCATGCCGACCAGATATCCCAACCTGATCTAGTCTCACCTGCCAGCATCCGGCCCACATCCCTCAATTTAAAATTCTCACCCTTGATGTAATTCCTGGGTGTTATCATCCCTAGCTCGCTGTATCTCACACCATTTGAGACCTCGACAACCCATTCTGTTCGAGACTCCCAATGATCTGGTAATTCATTACCTCACCTGTGTGGCTGCTTTTACAGTTGCCAAAGCAGCAAGGTCTGAAATTCACAGCCAAACCTTCATAGGTCTGCTTTCCTCCTTTAAGACATTCCTCAAAACCTGCTTATTTGGCAATGCTTTTGGTTGTCTGACCTAATATCACCATCTCTGGCCTTATGTCTAAAGTTCGCAATAATATTTTTGCGAAATTATAAGCATGATAATGAAACTACAAACTGTTCTTGATTTGGACATTATCTTCACATCATCACTGTTGCTGTAATGAATACTCTGTAATGTCTCTTACCCAACCACATTGTGGGAGCACCTTCACCACACAAACTGCAGCTGTACAAGAAAATCAAACATCACCCTCTCCACAGGCAACAGGGCTTTGGGACTGAATCACTGGAATCAGTGGAAGGAGAAACACAGTTGATGTTTCAGGGATTGCAAAATGGATTACAGTGAATGAAAATGGTTCAGAATTTGATAGTCAGAAATGGAAGGAAAATACACTTGCTTATTGGAAAAAGGAATTCTTGACTGTCAAAGATTTTCCAGAAAAATATTAATAAGCAGCACATGGTCAGGGGCTGGGCGGCAGTGAAAAATTAACTTACAAAATTATCTGTAAAAGTAATAGTAAAATACTAAACAGACCAAAAATACACCAATTGTTCGAGACTGAGGAAGCTAGATATTGACAAAGTGGTCATGAGGGAGCCCAGAGATGAAGCAGAGCAGTATAAGCTGTTATGATCCCACAGTCATAGAGATGTATAGCACCGACACAGACCCTTCGGTCTAACTCATCCAAGCCAACCAGGTATCCGAACCTAATCTATTCCCATTTGCCAGCACTTGGCCCATATCCCTGTAAACGCTTCCTAATCATATCATGTGTCTATTTAGATGCCTTTAACATGTTTTAGTTGTACGCGTCTCCATCACTTCCTCTGGCAGCTCATTCCACCCACTGCATGAAAGAGTTGTCCTTTAGGCCCCTTTGAAATTTTATCCGTTCACCCTAAAGCAATGCCCTCTACTTCTGGACACCACCACTCCAGGGAAAACACCTTGTTCGTTTACTCTATTCATGCCCCTCATGATAGTATAAACCTCCATAACATCACCGCTCAGCCTATGGCACTCCGGGGAAACAGTCCCAGCCTTTTATGCCTCAACCTGTAGCTCAATCTCAAACCCTAACAACATCCTTGGAAGTCTTTTTTGAAACCTTTCAAGTTTCACAGCACCCTTCTGATCGGAAGGCCAGAACTGCACACAATATTCCAAACGTGGCCTAACGAATGTCCTGTACAGCAACAGGACCTCCCACATCCTATACTCAACGCTCGAACCAATAAAGGAAAACATACTGAACACCTTCTTCATCATCCTATCTACCTGCAACTTGACTTGCAAAGACTATGAACCCGCAGTCCAAGGTCTCTTTGTTCCGCAAACATCTCCAGGGCCTTGCCATTCAGTGTATAAGTCCTGCCCTGATTTGCTTTTCCAAAATGCAGCACGTCACATTTATCAAAATTAAACCCCATCTCATCAATATCTCATAGTAATCTGAGGTAACCTTCTTGTTTATCCACAATACCTCCAATTTTATATGACCTGCAAACTCATTTACGATACCAAATCATTTAAATGAATGACGAAACAAATCCAGAAATTAACATCCATTTCTCTGAGTTTGAATGTGCTCTGTGTAAATCCTGCCCAATGACTCTGTACCAGAGAAAGGCTGCACATGCGCCTGGCTGCACCTTGCCCCCTACAAAGCTGGCGGCTCCACACGTGTCCAGTGAATTCTTGTCCCAAATAAAGATGGTGACTCGTACTCATGGGTGCAGCCACACTGAGGCAAGTCCCCGTTTACTGAAAACACGAGACTGGGATGTTCAACTTTGTGTTTTCCGATGTGCACATTTTGTTTGTAAAACCTCTCCGCTCATACAGAACCTCTCTCACCTCCTGCTGTTCCACAGACAGCCTTGATGTTTGCGGGTACCTATTCTCTGCCTGATTACTCATTTGTCCTTAGTGTATTTGTACAATCACTTTGGATTCTCCTTAAACCCATTTCCGAAAGCTATGTCATGTCCCCTTTTTGCCCTCCTGGTTTACCTCGAGTATACTCCTACTGCCCCTATACTCCTCTAGGGATTTTCAGAAATACAGCTCTCTGTACCTCCCATATGCCTCCTTCATTTTCTTGACCAGGCCCTCAATTTCTTTCGACAGGCAGCATTCTCTACATCTCCCAGCCTTGGCCTTAACAGGAACATACTGCCTATATACTCTCACTGTCACAGGCCTATGGAGGCAATGGCAGATGAGGACAGAGAAACAATCATTCCCAGTAAAGAGGCAATGTTGGGAAAGATAACAGCCTAAAGGTAGATGGGTCTCCTGGCCCTGATGGAATGCATCCCAGGGACTAAAGAAGATGGTGGGGGTGGGGGAATAACAAATAGACTCGTGACAATTCACTACAATTTGTTGGATTCTGGGATGGTTTGGACAGACTGGAAGCTGCAAATTGATAACATTATTTTTCAAAAAGGACCCGTTAGCTTAACTTCTGTAGTGGAGAAAATGCTTGAATCCCTCGAGGAAGTAGTGGTGAGATATCTGGGTAGAAATTTTCTCATTTCGCAGACACAGCATGGATTCATGAAAGGCAGGTCACGTTTAATGGATTTCCTGGAATTATTTGAGGATACGACGAGAGCGTTGGACAAGGCGGACTCGGGGGAGGTGGTGTACCTGGATTTCCAGAAGGTATTCGGTAAGTTGCCACACAAAAGACTGCTGTATTAGGTAAAGATGCACAGCATTATGGGTAATTATCATTGATACAGGATCGGTTAACAAACAAAAAATACAGAATGGGGATAAATGGGTGTTTGGATTAGTGTTGGCACTACAACTGTTTGCAATTTACACAAATGTTTTGGAGTTGAGGACCAAGTATACGGCGTGAGAGTTCACATTTCATACAAAGATGAGGTAGAGCAGTGTCTGCAGAGACCACTGTCATTCTGCACAGGGATACAGAGAGGTTACGTGGGTGGGTAAGGATCTGGCAGATGGAGTACAATGTTGGGATACGTGAGGTCATCCATTTTTGTCGGACTAACAGCAAACTGGATGATGAAATGATGTAAACATGCAGCACGCTGCTGTGCAGAGGGAGCTGGGTGTCCTTGTGCATGAATCACAGGAAGCTGGTTTGCAGGTACAGCAGGTAATTAAGGCAGTGAAGGGAATATTGTCCTTCATTGCTAGAGGGATGGTTATGCTGCAGCTGTACAGGGGGCTGGGGAGGCCACACCTGGAGTACTGTGTACAGGTTTGGTCTCCTTCCATTAGCAAGGATGTACTGGCACTGCAGGGAGTACAGAGGAAGTTCACTAGTTTGAGTTGGGAGTGGAGGGTTGGTGTATGTGGAGAGATTGAGAAAACTGGTTCTATCGTCATTGTAATTTAGAAGAATGGGAGGTTGGAGAGGAAACAATAAAATTATGAAGGGAGTAGATAAGATAGAAGCAGGGAGGCTATTTCCCCTGGGGGCGGGTCCAACTACAGAGCATAACCTCAAAATAAGGGGGAGCAGATTTAGGACTGAGTTCAGGAGGAGCTTCTTCAGCTAAATGTTGTGAATCTGTGGAATTCCCTGCTGAGTCCAACATTTGACGTTATCAACTTGAATGCCTTTAAGGCAAAATTAGATTTGTGAACAGGAAAGGAATTAAGGGTTATGGTGAGAGAGCAGGAATGTGGAGCTGAGGCCATGAAAAGATCAGCCCTCATCTTATTGAATGGTAGAGCAGGCTGCAGGGGCCAGATGAAAGTTCTTGCCTTGTGCCATCAAAATTGGCCTTTGCCCAATTCAGAACCTTAACTTTTAGATCTGGTCTATTATTTTCTGTAACTATTTTAAAACTAGTAGAATAATCAGAGAATCCCAAGTGTGGAAGCAGGTCATTCAGCACATCACATTGATACTGACCTGGAGAGCCTCCTAACCTCCCCCTGTAACATTGCATTTGCCAGGGCCAGCCAACCTGCACATCCCTGAACATTATGGGCAATTCAGCCTGGACATTCCACCTAACCTGCACCTTTTTGGACTATGGGAGGAAACCGGAGCACCCGGACAAAATCCATGCAGAAAACCCCAATAAGGTGATCATCCCTTTCTTATTTCCCAGTTCCACCTAATAACTTCACTGGGCATACTTCAGGAATATCTTCCCTAAGCAAAAACATAATGCTATCCAGAATCAAAAATGCCACTCCTCCCCCTCTCCTGTCCCCCTTTCCATTCTTCCAATAGCATCTATACCCTGGAACATTAAGCTGCCAGTCCTATCCATCCCTGAGTGATGCCTCTGTAATTGCTATAATATCCCAGTGCCATGTCCAAAGTCATACCCTAAGCTCATCTGCCTTCCCTGTCAGGCCTCTTCTATTGAAGTAAATGCAGTGCAACTGCTCGGTCCGACTTCATTCTGTGCCTTGCCCTTGCCTGCCTTGACTATTTGACTTCTGAACTGTACCAGCCTCAGACATGTCTCTTTCCTCACTATCTTCTTGGGTTTACACCCACTCCCTCACTGGTTTAATGCCTCCCGAGTATCACCAGCAAATCTCCCTGCCTGGATGTTAGACACCTTCCAATTCAGATACAATCCATCCTTCTTGTGCAGGTCAACTCTACTCCAGAGGAGATCATAATGATCCAAAAAACGTGAATCCTTTTCCCCTGCACCAGCTCCTTAGCCACTCATCCAGCACCTCCTCCTCTATAATATGGACATTTTTCAAGATGTCACCATTTATTTCCCCACATTCTATATCTCCCATGTACTTCTTCACAGTAAACACTGATGCAAAATACTGGTTTTCTATCTCGCCCATCGCCTGCAGCTCCACACAATGGCTGCCTTGCTGATCTTTGCGGGTCTCTTATTTTCTCCCTAGTTAGCCTTTTGTTCTTCATGTATTTATAAAAGCTCTTTGGATTATCCTTAACCTTATTCGCCAAAGCTATCTCACGTCCATTTTTTGCCTCCTGATTTCCCTCTGAATTATACTCCTAATGCCTTTATACTCAAAAGGACTTTTTGGATTGGAATAAATGCAAAATATAACATCCTGACAAAACAAACGAGGGTAGGACTTACACTCAATAAAAGTAGGGCCTTGAGTAGTGATATGGGAACAAAGAGACCGAGGGCTTCACGTTTTTGAAGTTTGTGTTACATGTAGACAGGGTGGTTAAGAAGGTGCTCAGCACACTGACCATCATTATTCAGACCTTGGAGTACAGGAATTGGGACATTATGTTGAGGATGTACAGGACGTTGGAAGGCCCCTTCTGGAATACTCTGTCCAGATCTGGTTGTGCTGTTATAGGAAGGATATTATTAAATTGGAGCAGGTTCAGAAGAGATTGACCAGCATGTTGCCATGAATGGAGGGATTGTATTATAAGGAGAGGCTGGATAGGCTGGGAATTTTTTCAATGGAGTGCAGAAGGTTGAGGGGTGACCTTATGAGAGGTTTTTAAAATCAGAAAGAGTGTAGATAAGGGGGATAGCCGGGGAAGAGGGGGATTCAAAACTCGGGTGCATTCATTTTGGGAAGAGATGAGAAAGGTTTGAGAAAAGACATTAAGGTTTCAAAAAAAATGTGTGGAATGAACTTCCAGAGGAAGTGATAGCTGTGAATACAATTACAATATTTAAAAGACATTCAGATAAGTTTGTGAGAAGATTTGTAGCTCGGCTGCTTGTTGTTGTGGTTCTGTTTGCCGAGCTGGGAGTTTTTGTTGCAAACGTTTCGTCCCCTTTCTAGGTGACATCCCAAGCACTGAAGGTGTTACTTAGAAAGGGGACGAAACGTTTGCAACAAAAACTCCCAGCTCGGCGAACAGAACCACAACAACATTCAGAGAAGTACATAAATAGGAAATATTTGGATGGATGTGGACCAAGCGGAGGCCGGTACAATTAGTTCAGTTTGCAATTATGGTCGGCATGGACTGGTTGGACCACAGGGCATGTTTCCTTGCTGTATAACATTATGACTCCAATTCTCACTAACTCTAAATTCCTCCATCCTCAACTCTCCTGATCACTGTCACTTCATCCAGCCTCATAACTCATCCTTATTTATATAATTCCTCACCAGCCACAGAACGCTCCCTATCTCATGTCTCCAGTTTCTCAAATCTCTGCGATATGTGCCTTTCTTTAGTTCCAGCCTGGAGGATGCCCTCATTCACTCCGATTGGTTGGACGACTTGGTCCTCCAGTACTGCCCTCTGGCCCTATTGGCCTGCGCTGACATCGATCATCCGGGGCCCGTTGTGAGGTGAGTGGTGGGATCCTCCCTCTCTCTGCCCTGGGATGAGCTTCAACATTCACAGTCAACGGGGCAGTATCACAGAGCACAGAGGCTGGGGGCTATTCAGCCCATTTGGGATGTATCCTCTCCCTCTGGAGATGCTGCAAATCGGTCCCAACTCCCTTTCCATTTGCCCATAGCCCCCCAAATCTTCCCTTAAAATGTAAAATTCCAAATCTGTTTATGAATAACTGCTGAGTCTGTCCAGCTGCCATTCAGACTGTTCCAGATGCTCAGAACATACTGAATAAAATAACGTTCACATATTATTTGCTAATTACCTGAAAATAGTTACTAAAATTGTGATATTGTTAACAATTCCCCTCTCTCTGCAAATGAAAATATCCTAGAAACAAATTTTTACTGGTTCAAAATCACTGCTTAACCTTCTCATCTCCAAGAACAAGTATCTGTGCTACTGCGAGCTTTCCACAAAAGAGGAACACATCTAATTTTCATTTATTAGTGTCATAGAGATGTACAGCACAGAAACAGATCTTTGGTCCAATTTGTCCATGCCAACCAGGAATCCTCAACAAATGGAGCCCCATTTGCCAGCAATTGGTCCGTAGTATTCAAAACTCTTCCTCTTCACGTACCCAATCGGATGCCTTTCAAATGTTGTAATTGTATCAGCCTCCACTACATCATCTGGCAGCTCATTCCACACACACACCACACACAGCTTGAAAACCTTGCCTCTTAGATCCGTTTTAAATCTTTGCCCTCTCAATATAAGCCCATGCGATTTTGTTTTGAACCCACCTAACCTGGGGGAAAAGACCCTGTTTGTTCACCTTATCCATGCCCCTCATGATTTTATTAATCTCCATGAAGTCACCTCTCATTCTTTGACTCTTCAGGGAAATTAACCCTGGCCTACTCAGCCTCTCCCTATAGCCCAAATCCTCCAACACTAGCAAAGTCTTTGTAAATCTTGTCTGAACTCTTTCAAGATTCACAATATCAGAATAGGGAATTTCGAACTTAAAACAGAATTCCTGAAATGGCTTAATCAATGTCCTGTCCAGCCACAATTTGACGTCCCAGCTTCTGTACTCACAACGCATTGACCAATAAATATAAGCATACCCCAAACACCACCTTCACTAGCCTGCTTACCTGCAACTCTATTTTCAAGGAACAATGAACCTGCATTCCATGGTCTCTATATTCAGCAACATTCCCAAGGACTTTACCATTAAGTGTATAAGTCCTGCCCTGATTTGCCTTTCCAAAATCCAACAGCTTACGTTTGTCTAAATTGAACCCAGTCTGCCATTCCTCGCCCCAATGGCCCATCTGGTCAAGATCCTGTTGAATTCTGAACTAAACTTCTTCATTGTCCAGTACACCTCCAATTTCGGTGTCTTCTGTAAACCTACTGATCGTATCTCATATATTCACATTCAAGTCAATTATTTAAGGACCCAATATCCACTCCTGCAGCACACTGCTGCTCACAGGCCTCCAGTCCACAAAGCAAACCACTTTCAACACCTTCTGCCTCCTACCTTCAAGCCAGTTTTGCATCCAAATGGCTAGTTCTCCCAACACCTCCTGTTATCTAACCTTGCTAACCAGTCTGCTTTGTGGAACATCATTCAGTGTCCATATAGACAACGTCCACAGTCTGCCTTCATCGATCATCTTTGTCACATCTTCAAAAACACTCAATCAAGTTTGAGAGAGAGAGAGAGAAAATTTCCCACACACAAAGCCATGTTAACTATCCCTAATCATTCCTCATCTTTCCAAATACATGTACTCTGTATTTGAATCACTGTTCTCTTGTTCCCTGGCCTTTCCTAAACATCCAGTACTACCTCCTCTGTAGGATGGCCAGGAGCCGGGCAGCAGTGGACAATTCATTTACAGAAAGGTCTGTGAACATAATAGTAAAATACTAAACAGAGCAAAAATACACTCAGAGACTGAGGAAGCTAGATAACAAACAAGTAGACATCAAGGAGCTCAGAGGCGAATCAGAGCAGTGTTCACTTTTATGATCCCACAGTCAGAGACATCTAGCACAGAAACAGACTCTTCAGTCCAACCAGTCTATGCCAACTAGATATTCTAACCTAATCTATTCCTATTTGCCAGCACTTGGCCAACACCCCTCTGAACCCTTCCTATTCCAATGTCTTTGAAATGTTACAATTTTTGTTGCTCTTTCAGTTCCTGTCACCTCTCACCGTAAACCTATATCCTCTAGTTCTGGGCTCCACCACCCTAGGGTAAACACCTTGTCTATTCACGCTATCCATGCCCCTCACTATTATATAAACCTCTTCAACATCACCTCAGCCTATGACACTCCAGGGAAAATGGCCCTAGCCTATTATGCCTCTCCCTGCAACTCAAATCCTCCAACCCTGGCAACATCCTTGAAAATCAATTCTTAAACCTTTCAAGTTTCAGTGCCTCCTTCTAACAAGAGGGAGACCAGAATTGCACACAATATTCCAAAAGTGACATAACCAATGTCCTGTCCAGCTCCTTTACTCAATGCGCTGACCAATAAAGGGAAGCATACCAAATGCCTTCTTAACTATCTTATCGACCTGTGACTCTACTTTCAAGGAACTGTGAACCTGCATTCCAAGGTCTCTTTGTTCAACAAGACTCTCCAAGACCTTACAATTCAGTGTGTCAGTCCTGCTCTGATTTGCTTTTCTAAAATGCTGCACCTCACATTTATCTAAATTAAACCCATCTGCCACTCCCCAGCCCATTCGTCCATCTGATCAATATCCCATTGTATTCTGAAATAATCTTTATCACTGACCACAACACCAACAATTTTGGTATCACCTGCAAACTTACTAACTGTACCGTCTCTATTCACACTCAAATCATTTAAATGAATGACGAAACAAATCCAGAGAAAATGCTCTGTGCTCTGTGCAAATCCTGCCCCATGACTCTACCACATACTCCCCTCTGAACTTTGCCCCCTACAAAGCTGGCGGACGCACGTGTCCAGTGAATCGTTGCCCCGAATAAAGATGGCGGCACTTACTCGAGTCAATCGCGAGATGAGGCATTTTCCCATTCACTGCCAAAACGAGACTGTAAGTTTCAAATTTGTATTTTCCGATGTGCACCAAATGTTTGCAAAACCTCTCATCTCAGATCAACACCATTTCCCTCCCACTTCCTGCTGTTTATTTATTTCCTTACCGACAGCTCTACGCCCGCACATTCGCGCCGTCCGTGAGGATGATCACATGGTATAATCAAGTCCCGCCTCTCATTCACTCTGATTGGTCGGAGGGCCAACTGCCCCGCCTGTTCCTCCAGCCCCGCCCCTGCCCTTCCATTGGTCCGCCGCTGACATCAATCATCCGGGGACCATTGTTGGCTTGAGCATGCGCACTGCTTCGTGGTTTTTATTGCAAGAGTGAGGGACAAAGTTAAAAACACACAACCACCTGATGGAGCAGCAGCGCTAGTGCTTCCAAATAAACCTGTTGTACTGTCAATTTTAATTTTGTCCATCCTAACCCAACATCAGCATCTGCAAGTCACGAGTGAGGGAGGAATGCATTACATAAGAACTAGGAACAGGAGAAGGCCATCCTGCCCTTTGAGCTTGCTCTGCCATTCAATAAGATCATGGCTGATCATTTCGTGGACGCAGAACCATTTACCCAAGTTCTCACTGTATTCTTTAATTAATTATTTCTTTTTTGAAAAAAAGGTATATTTGCTTTAAAAACGTTTACTGAACTAGCATCAACTACTTCCCTGCGCAATGAATTCCATTGAGGTTAAGAACTTCCTTTTCAATTCAGTCCTAAATTTGCTGCCTCTAATCTTGAGGTGATGCCCTCTTGTCCTAGATTCACCTGCCAGTGGAAACATCCTCTCTACTTCTATTTTATCCATTTCATTCATTATTTTATATGTTTCCATTCTTCTGAATTCCAATGAGTATAATCCCAACTTACTCAGTCTCTGTTAAACCATCCCCCTCAACTCTGAAATCAACCTAGTAAACCTCCTCTACATCCCCTCTAGTACCAGTATATCCTTTCTCAACGAAGGAGATAAAAACTACATGGAGTACTCCAGGTGTGACCTCACCAGCACCCAATACAGCTGGAACATAACCTCTGCTTTTGAGCACAATCCCTTCAGCAACGAAGGACAAACTTGCATTTGCCTTCTGAATTGGTTGTTGTACCTGGTGACCAACCTTCATGTAGTAGGATACACAGGTGCCTCTGCTTAGCAAATAATGCAACTTTTTAAAATTCAAGTCATAATCTCTTTTTTATTGTTATTCCAACCAAACAGTATGATTTTACATTTATGAACATTATATTCCATATGACCGACCATTGCCCACTCACTCAATGTATCTATGTTCCTCTGCAAAGTTTCACCGTCCTCCACACACTTTGTCCTGCTACTCTTAGTCTCACATGCAAACTTTGACACCCTACATGTGGTCCCCAACTCCAAATCATCTGTATCAATTCTAAATGATCGCAGTCCCAACACTGATCCCTGAGGCACACTACTAGTCACTGATTGCCAACCAGAAAAATATGCATTTATCCCCAAACTTTGCTTCCTGTTAGTCAACCAATCTTCTATCCATGCTAATACCCTACCCCTAACACCATGCACCCTTATATTATGAAACAGCCTCTTGCACAGCACCTTGTTGATGGCCTTTTGGAAATCCAGCTACACTGCATCCACTGGTTTCCGTTGTCCACCTTGCTCGAAATGTCTTCATAGAATTCCAAAAGATTTGTCAAACATGACATGCACTTTGGGACAATTTCTGTCAAGTCCCTTCTATTTCTTCCTTGATAATAGACCCAAGCATCTTTCCCGCTACAGAGAAGAAGCTAACTGGGGTATAATTCTCCATTTTTTGTCCACCTCCTTTTTAAAATAGTGGTGTCACTTTTGCTGCTTTCCAATCTGCTGGGACTGCCACAATGTCCAGTGAAGTTTGGAAAATTACTGTCAGTGCATTTGCTATTTCTCCTGGCATCTCTTTTAGTACCCTGGGATACATTCTGTCATGGCCAGGAGAATTTTCTTTTATTAGCTCAATTCCCTCTAACAGTCCAACACTAGCTGTTCTGTTAAAATGATAGTTTCCAAATCCTCACTTACCTTTGTTTCTTTGTTAATTACTGGAAAGATATTAGTATCCTCCACTCTGATGTTCCATCACTAAATGCTCCTCCTCATTTTCCAAAGGACCGACATTTACTTTAGCCACTCTTTTCTCATTATGTATGTTAATATAAACTTTTCCTATCTGTCTTTATAGTCTATGCTAGTTTATTTTTCTCATGTTTTATCTGACATATCTTTGTAGCTCTTCTGTGGCTTTCTGTTGACCTATAAAGTTTTCCCAGTTCTAGTTTCATGCTGGTTTTGGCCACTTTGTATGCCTTTCAATTTGATCACTTTCCTTAGATACCCATTACAGAGAACACATTTTCTTACAGTCCTTCCCTTTGGCTGGAATATACCTTTGCTGAGGACTTTGTAAAATGTCTTTGAAAATCTTCCACTGCTCATCAACTGTCCCACCATAAAATCTTTGTTTCCAGTCTACGTTTTCCAGGTTCTTCCTCATTCTATTGTAGTTCCCCATGTCCAAGCACAGGATCCAAGTATTAGGTTTTATCTTCACACTCTCCATATGTATTAAATTCAACCGAACAGTGATCAATTCTTCCGAGAGGATCCCTAACTCTGAGGTCACTAATTATTCCTGTCTCATTGCACAGGGGCCAGATCTTGGATAGCTTGCTCCCTTGTCAATTCCATTTCATACTGGTCAAAAAAACTATCATGGATACACGTAAAGAACTCCTCAAAGCTACCCTGACTGAGCTGGTTTGACCAATCTACACGTAGATTAAAATCACCCATGATAATAACCGTAACATTTTTACAGGCATTAGTTATTTCTTTGTTTATTGCCCATCCCAATGTGATGTTATTATTTGGTGGCATATAGAGTGCACCTATCAGTGACTTCCTTGTTAGAATTTTGAATGTGTCATTCCTGTTTCTCCTAATGTACAGCAATAACAACAACTACTTGCATCGTATTGATTCTTTCACAATGGCAAATCTCCTAAGGTGATTCATGGATGATCAAAACATTGATTAAGGAGAATGATTTTTTAAAAATCTTAAAGGAGAATAGAAAATGTTAAGGAGACTATTTGACAGATTTCTGCCCTTGACAGCTCCAATTGTAGAGTCATGCAAGTGGGGTGGTTTGGAAAGGGACCATGCAAAGGGGAAATGGAGGAGTGCAAGCAGTGTATAAGGTCTTAAGGACAGAGGAGATTCCAGACTGAGTCTGTTGGTCATAGACACTATGGCTGCCTCATGGAGTTTGAAGCTGAAAATGTGTTGCTGGTTAAAGCGCAGCAGAACAGGGAGCATCCAAGGAACAGGAAATTCGACGTTTTGGGCAAAAGCCCTTCATCAGGAATCTCCCTGATGAAGGGCTTTTGCCCGAAACGTCGAATTTCCTTTTCCTTGGATGCTGCCTGACCTGCTGCGCTTTAACCAGCAACACATTTTCAGCTCTGATCTCCAGCATCTGCAGACCTCACTTTTTACTCATGGAGTTTGAAGCACTGCAATGGTCCATGCAAGTCATATTAGTCAAGGATAGTATAACGGTGGCTGAGAGTACTTTTGATAAAGACTTGATTACTGAGGTAGTGTGGGCTGAGGTTAGAACAGGAGAGGAGAGGTCGCACTGCTTGGAATTTTTCTATAGCCTCCACAGATTTCCAGGGAAGTGGAAGAGAAGATTTGCAAAATTATTCTGGGTAAGAGCAAAAGTATCAGGGTGGTCATTATGGGGGACTTTAGCTTCCCAAACATTAACTGTGAATGCTATAAACCCACTACGTTGGATGAATTAGTTTTTGTCCAGTGTGTACAGGAGGGTTTCCTGACACACTATATCGAAGGGCCGACAAGTGGGGAGGCCACATTGGATCTGGTGCTTGGTAATGAACCAGACCAGGTGATTGATTTAGTTTTAGGTGAGCACTTTGGAGAGAGTGACCATAATTCAGATGCCTTTAGTTTTGCAATGGAAAGGGACAGGTACATGCCACAGGGCAAGAGTTATCAATGGGGCGAGGACAATTATAATGCAATTAGGCAGGAATTAGGATGCATAGAATAGGGTAGCAAAATGCAGGGATGCAGACAATGGAAATGTGGAGCTGGTTTAAGGAACAGACATTGCATATTCTTGATAGGTGCTTCCTGTCCGGCCAGGAGGAAGTGATAAGATAAGGGAACCGTGGTTTACTACAGAAACTGCATCGCTTGATACGAAGAAGAAGGAGGCTTATGTGTTGATGAGGCAAACTGGTTCAGATGGGGAGGTGGAGTGTTCCAGATCAGCTAGGAAGGATTTAAAGAGAGAGTTAAGAAGAACAAAGATAGGACGCAAGCAGTCTTTAGCAAATAGAATAAAGGAGAACCTAAAGTTTTCTATAGGTATGTGAGGAATAAGAGGATATGGTAGGAATATGTCCAATCAAAGGGAAGTTGAGTGTGTACCCTTTGGAGCTCAGAGAGGTGCAAATGAATATTTCTCGTCGGTTTTCACTCATGAAAAGGAGAGTGTGGTAGAGCAGAAGAATGTGGTACGAGATATTAGACTAGAAAGGATCAAGATTGTTTCGAAACAGGTGTTTTCAGTTCTAGAAGGAGTGAAAGTAGACAAGTCCCCTAGGCCGGATGGGATTTATCCAAGGATTCTCTGGGAAGCTAGGGAGGAGATAACAGAGCCTTTGGCTTTGATATTTGAGTCGTCATTGTCTACAGGTTTAGTACCAGAGGACTGGAGAATTCCAAGTGTTGTGCCTTTCTTCAAGAAAGGCAGTAGAGATGACCAAGGTAATTATACACCAGTGTGCCTGACTTCTGTTGTAGGAAAGGTTTTGAAAGGAATGTAAGAGATAAGATTTATAATCATCTAGCAAACAACAATTTGACTTCAGATAATCAACATGGTTACGTCAAGGGCAGGTCATGTCTCACAAACCTCATTGAGTTTTTTTGAGAAGGTGACTAAGCATGTAGATGAGGGTAGGGCAGTTGACATGGTATACCTGGACTTCAGTAAAGCTTTTGATAAGGTTCCACATCGTAGGCTGTTGGAGAAAATTCAGATACACGAAAATGAGGTTGATTCAGCAGTTTGGATTAGAAACTGGTTTTCTAAAGGAAGACAGACAGTTGATGGAAAATATTCAACTGGAGTCCAGTTACTAGTGGTGTGCCATAAAAATCTGTTTTGGGACCACAGCTGTTTCTCACTTTTAGAAATGACTTAGACGCAGGCATAGGTGGAAGACACTAAAGTCGGTGGAGTAGTGGATAGTGTGGAAATGTGTTACAGGTTGCAGAGGGACTTTGATAAACTGCAGAATTGGGCTGAGAGGTGGCAAATGGAGTTCAATGCAGCTAAAAGTGAGGTGATGCCCTTTGAGAAGAATAACAGGAAGGCAGAGTACTGGGTCAATGGAAAGATTCTTGGTAGTGTGGATGTGTAGAGGGATGTTGGAATCCATGTACATAGATCCCTGAAAGTTGCCACCCAGGTGGATAGTACTGTTAAGAAGGCATACGGTGTGTTAGGTTTCATTCATAGTGTAATTGAGTTCCAGAGCCGCAATATCATGCTGCAAATATACAAAACGCTGGTGCGGCTGCACTTGGAATATTGTGTGCAGTTCTGGTGCCCATATTTCGGGAATGGCATGGAAGAAGTGGATAAGGTGCAGAGGAGACTAACCAGGATGTTGCCTAGTCTGGAGAGGAGGTCTTATGAGGAACGGCTGAGAGAGTTGAACCTGTTCTACTTGGCAAGAAGAAGGCCAAGAGTGAATTTGATAGAGACATACAAGATGATCAGACGCTTAGATAGGGGAGACAGTGGAAGGGTTTTTCTAGGATGATGATGTCAGTGTTCATGAGGGGCATAACTGCAAATGAGGAGTGATAGATTTCAGACAGATGTCAGAGGCAGGTTATTTACTCAGAGAGTGGTAAGGGCGTGGAATGTACTACCTGCTAATGTAGACAACTCAGCCACATCAGGAAGATTTAAACAATCCTTAGATAAGCACATGGGTGATTTTGGGATAGTGTAGAGGGACGAGCTGAGAACAGTTCACAGGTCGGCGCAACATCAAGGACTGAAGGGCCTGCTCTACGCTGTATTGTTCTATGACTATTGTGCTACAAGAGATATCTGCTGTCTTAAACAGAGTGACAGATCTTATATTGTGGGCTTACGAAACATCACTGATCTCTACCAAACATGTACGAGGTAAAGTCAGGGCAATAATAAGATGCTGCAAAAGGAGGGGAACAGGTAATCCCGCACACAAAACCCTGCTCCTTCTCATCTATTTTCACCTCCAAAACTGAGGGCCTTCCAGAAAAGCAGCTCCATATCCCACCACAATACTTTGCCCCACACTCGTGGTATCTGGCTGTGCACGAGGAGTGGAACAGTCTGTACTGGGACCCACTGGGGTCCTGAAACCCTAAAGACTAAACTCATCACAGCATTGAGAGCCCCACGACATTGTAAGCATTTTCTTTTGTTTTTAATCTGTTCCTGACTTCCCTTGTTTTTCCAAATGAACCTGTTCAAAGTTGTTTTCCACACACCTGTACAAACTGTAAATTGAACTCAGGTCTCTCCGTCCAAGATTCGGGATATTTTCACATCACAAGGCATCAGTTCTCACTTCCCATGTCCTTCAGCTTGCTGAGTTACGCCTGAATCAACTCTGCAATTGGGAGGAAGGGGCGGAACTGGAGGACCGAACAGAGGCCGGTCCGCCAACCAGAGTGAGTGAGGAGCGGGGCCAATGCATTCTCGGGGAATGATTGGTCAGAAAGCAAACTGTTTTGCACGATTGTGATCATTCTCACTCCACAGTGGGGCATGAAACCTCTCTCATAAATCAATGTGAGATTTTAAGAAGTAGTTGAAATGTAAGTCTGATAACGTACATATTCCAATCGATTCACACAACTAGAGTAAGAAACTTATTTTCAAACTCCCAGAACAATTGATAATTTACATATCTGGCCAGTATGGTTAAGTTAGACCGAACAATCTGCTTGCATGCTAGACATCTCTATGTCTCTATCTCGACATAAAATTTGTTAATGACAAATATTTCACCCATGATTCCTTGCAGGTATGAATATTCTCTATCAACTCACCAATAACCTCAGACGCACGCGCAGTTTGGTTCCTATGTGGCCCATGCGCAGTGTCACATTGATCAGGACAGAGATCAGACATGGAGCTGCTTTCTCCGGCAGCGGCTGCGATCGGCTTCAGAGAGCGGCGCTCAGAGCCGGGGTGTGGGAGCCTCGCTGGGAGAAAGGAGCGGAGAGAATTCACAAGTCCCCGATACAGGTAAAAAAAAACCGCAAAAGCCCCTCCAGGCCCGGGAAGGAGGTGGCGGTCTCTGATCAGGGAAGCGGCCCAGGGTCACGGCCGCCATTTGTTTGAGGAAAGAGGGAGCGCGGGCCCAAGCGCCGCCATCTTGTGAAGGTCAAAGTGCAGGAGGGCGGGGCTCTCGGGGTCTGTAGACCAATCAGAGGAAAGGGAAGCCCCATTGTTATTGATGAATTCCATGAACACAGCGTCACTGGGCGGTCCCGCAGGAATCTCCTCTCTCAGTCCCTGCTGTGATGTTTCACCCCAATCACAACCAGCAGCTCTCCTCCTCTCTCAGCTCCCCTTCTGTCCTTCCTGCAGCATCTGTCCCCTGGGGCATTGAGCTGCCTGTCCTGTCCCTCCCTCAGCTGTTGTTCTGTAATCCCTGTGATATCCCAGTCCATCTTAGATTACTTCACTAAAGACATCAATGCACCCGATGGATTTCTCTTAACATCAGCAATTGTTTAATACTCACTTGCAGGTTTTTAATTATATCTTTTTTTGAAGCAATTAATTCACATTCAATCATTTGCAATGGTGGGATTTGAAACTGTGTCCAGAGAACATTTGTTGAGTTTCTGGATAAATTGCCTCACATCATGCCACTAGGACATCACTTCACCTGTTCATAGCTTGCACATCCCAGTGCAACATGAATCGAAACCCTATCTTTTTGCACCATTGTTTGATCCCGAACTCTGGTGATATTACTCAGTATCCCTCCATGTGGGGCCCTCACCGTGTGGG
>NW_026868498.1:0-51354 GCF_020745735.1 Hemiscyllium ocellatum | reverse complement strand
TTCCTCAAAAGTCTAACAAAATGTGTAAGGCATGACCTGCCACGCACAAAGCTATGCTGACTGTTCCAAGTCAAACTCTGTCTTTCCAAAATGCATGCATATCTTCTCTCTCAGCACCTTCTCAAGTGGTTTACCGAAAACAGATGTGAAGCTTTATGGTCTATATTTCCGGGCTTTTCTTTGCAGCACTTCTTGAATAAGGGCACATTTGTTACCACCCAGTCTTCCGGGTCCTTGGCCCCT
The DNA here is from genome assembly GCF_020745735.1 of Hemiscyllium ocellatum. Lineage (NCBI taxonomy): Eukaryota > Metazoa > Chordata > Chondrichthyes > Orectolobiformes > Hemiscylliidae > Hemiscyllium > Hemiscyllium ocellatum. The sequence goes on along the minus strand of NW_026868498.1, from coordinate 51,111 downwards.
GAACTGTCTACTCTCGCCTCTTGCATATGTCTGGTCAGGACCAAGAGATTTATCTGAATTTAAGCATTCTAAGATGTCCATTAGTACCATTAATGATATGAACTGTACCAATATATGAAAATTAACATCCCAAAGGTCACAGGTATTCATGTCTTTCTTCATGATAAACAGAGAGGGGGAATTGAGGAACTCAAACATCTCTTGAGATTTTACACATGCATGCCCATTTTGGATTGTAAGACGTTCTATTCTCTCTCTGGTTGTTCTTTTTATTTACTATACTGCATTTGGATTCACACCAATTTGCTCAGCCAAGGCTATCTCATACCTCCTTTTCGCCTTGCTGATTGCCTTCTTCAGTAAACTCCTGTATCCCCTGTGTACCTCCAGGGATTCCCTTGGTCCCAGCTGCCTGTACCTGAGCCACGTCTCCTTTTTTTTTGCTGGTCAGAGCCTCAATATCGCTTGTCATTCCGGTTTCTCTCTTCCAACCTCACTTTCCCTTCACCCTCACAGGAACGTGTAGACCTTGAATTCGAACTATCTCACTTTTGAAGCCCGCCCCCTTGCCAGGGATCATTTTACCTGGAAACAAACTGTTCCAATCATCCCCTGCAATCCCCGTCTAATTTCAACAAAATACGCCTTGCCCCAACTTAGAATTTGAATCCATAGAACAATTTTGTCCCTAGCATAACTATTTTAAAATTAATACAGCTCTAGTCACTTTTCCCAAAATTCTCCCCCACTTTCCCTTCGTCACCTATCCTACCCTATTTCCCAACAGTAGGTCGAGTTTGTCCCTGCCCCAGGAGGAACCACGATATATTGCTTGTGGAAACTTTCCTGAACACACTTAACAAATTGTGTTCTATCGAAGTTATTAATCATCTGGAAGTCCCAGTCTATGTTAGGAAAATTAAAATCACCTATTATGACAACCCTATTGCTCTTGCAAGTCTCGCCAGTCTCGCTGCAGATTTGTTCCTCTAATTCCCATTGATTATTTAGAGGCTTATAGTGCAATCACTAGAACATCACCATCCCGCTCTTACTTCTTTGCCCAGTTCACAAAACCTCATTGGATATTATCTCAGTTATTACATCATTAAATACGAGAGCGATATGCGCCTTTATCAGATCTATTGGTAGTTAACTTGTTTCCATTTAGATGTCTTCCTCGCAGTGATTTTCACAGTCACAGCTCCCCTTGTCAACGTACAGTGGAGATATGGAGCAGTAAATGGATGGCAACTGCACATCCTGTCACGTCCAGCATTGGTTACATTTTTCACCACACTGGGCAGTGATCTAATACAGACTTACCGAACAATGCAACAGCCTGGGTTTATATATGAATGAACCAGTGTAGACTGCACAGCTCCCCACACTGAACATTTAGCCCATGATTACAGATCAAGCATTGGTGTGGGCTGCACAAAGTTTCACTCTGGACATTGCTGGGTTGCATACAGCTATACACTAGCCGGATCTACACAGTGCTCCATCCTGAATATGCAATGGATGGGCTGGTTATGTGAGTTGGGTTGTGAATGTGAGAGTACTAAACATCTGACAATACGTTTATTTTGCGTTTTCATTCTTGTGATTGGACCCTTCAAATCCTGACTCATCCTGTTAGACCCATCCTTCTGGATGAGTCATGGTGAGTGTTGTTGCAGCATCTGAGTCTGCAAAATGACCAACAAATGGAGCAGAGGCTGCAGAGAGGGGAGTCTCCGTAAAATGGAGTGAGGGAATTACAATCAGATCAGACGTGGTCTTTGTGAATGGTGGGGCAGGATTGAATGGATCACCAATGCAACTTATTCATATATTTCTGTTTGTTCCAAGCAAACTCCCCTTCTCTCCCAGGGTCCCATACTGGTGGGGAGTGAGTCACCTCCTGCTGTCCTTGCATAACAGGATGCTGGGGCCTCACTAACCTACAGATTTCCCTGTGCCCCCGTTTCGAGCTCTGAGTGACTGCCTCCTGTCCCTGTGTCCCAGGTTACTGCAGTTGAATGACTGCCTCCTGTTCCTGTGTCCCAGTCTCGAGCTCTGAGTGATTCCCTCCTGTCCCTGTGCCCCAGTCTCAAGCAGTTGAATGACTGCGTCCTGTTCCTGTGTCCCAATCTTGGGCAGATGAATGACTACCTCCTGTTCCAAGGTTTGCGATAGCAAATGTCCCTCTCCTGCTACTGAGTAACAGGCTCCAATCTCTCTGTGCTCACCTGCTGCCCCAGTGGAATGGAGTTGAGGGCCTAAATGGACTCTTCACATTCCTTACAGCTTCTCTTGAATAAAAGCCTTTCTCCTGTTTCTGTAAAACACCTCAAAAATTGAATGATTTATTTTTGTATTTTACTCTCAGCAATTGAGCAAACAAACTGACTGACAGAATTCAGAAGCTGAATTGCCTCCTCCTGTCCCTGCGTCATACACTCAAGAGGCAATAGAGTCTCAGAGATTCACAGCACAGAAAAATACCGGCCAAATATCTTAAATTAATCTCGTCCCCTTTACCAGCACTTGGCCCATCTCCCTCTAAATACTTCCCATGCATGTATGCATCCAAATGCCTTTTAATTGGTGTAACTACCTGCCTCCACCACATCTTTTGGCTGATCGATCCATACACACAGCAGTCTCTGTGTGAAAATGATGTCCCTCATCTCCCTTTTTAAATCTTTCCCCTCTCACCTTAAACCTTTGTCTTCTAATTTTGGACTCGCCTAAGCTGGGCAAAAGACGTTGACTGTTTACCTTATCGATTCCCCTCATGATTTTATAAACCTCTTTAAGGTCCCCCCCTCAGCCTCAACACTTGAAAATAACCCCAGTGTATTCAAACTCTCCCTGTAACTCTAACCCTCCAACACCTGCAACATTCTTTTAAATCTCTTCTGCACCCTTTCAAGTTTGACAACATCTTTCCGACAGCAGGGAGACCAGAATTAAAGGCAGTATTACAAAAGTGGTCAAACCAATGTCCAGTACAGATACAACATGTCGTGAAAATGTTTAGTCTCAAAGCACGTACCAGCAAAGGGAAGATCACGAAGTGCCTTCTTCACTATACCATCTACCTGCGACGGCGCTTTCGAGGAACGGAGAACCTGCACCACAAGGTGACACAGTAGCTCACTGACTAGCATTGCTGCTTCAGAGCACAGCGATCTGGGTTTAATTCCATCCTTGAATGACAGCCTGTGTGGGGTTTGCACATTCTCCCCGTGTCTGCATGAGTTTCATCCGGATGTTATGTTTTCCTCTGACACTATAAAGATATAGAGTTAAGGGTAGATTAGCCATGCTAAATAGCGTAAACTACCCAGGAATGTGTAGGCCAGGTGGATTAGCCATGGGAAAAGGAGGCTCAGAGGGATAGGGTAGGGGTTTGTCCAGTGGGATACTGTTTAGAGGTTCGGTGTGGCTTCGATGGGCCGAATAGGCTGTTTCCTCACTGTTGGGATTCGATAATTTCAGTGGAGTTCTCCTTGATTGGCAGCTTTCGACAGGACCCTACCTACATGTCTTGCCTTGATATTTCTTGCCAAAATGCAACATATTACATTTATCTAAAGTAAACTCCATCTGCCACTCCTCGGTTCACCTCAGCAAAGTCCCTTTATAGTCTGAGAAATCATTCTTCACTGATGACTACACCAACAAATTTGGTATTATCTACAAACCTACTGATCATACTTCATATACACAAATGCAAATGATTTGTATACGTGACAAAAGGCAATGGACCCCCTACTGATATTTGTGGCACGCCACTGGTCACAGGTCTCCATGTTTAATGAACAAATGTGCACTGTCACACCCTGTCTCCAATATTCAAGAAAATGTTGGATCTAAATGGTGAGCTCTCCCTGGATCCCAGGCAGTCTGACCTTGTTAACCAGTCTACCATGTAGAACATTTTGGTTTTCTTACTGAATTGCATAAACACAACATTCACTTTCCACCGAGTCAGTGAGACACCATCTCCAATTTACAAAGCCCTCTTCAACCCTTGTCTTTCCAAATGCATATTGAAGCTTTTCCTCGAAATCCCCTCCAGCAATTTAGTCACCATTAACGTCAGGCTCATCGATCTATAGTTACCTGTTTTTTCCTTACTTTCTTAAATAATGATACTCTGTTAGCAGCCCTCCAGTCTTTTGACACCTCACCTGTGGAAATCAATGTTACAAATATAGCAGCAAAATGCTGAGTAATTGATTTCCTAGCTTCCCACAAATATCTGGGATACAATTGCTCAGGTCACAGGGATTTGTTCACCTTTATGTGTTTTATAATGTACAACACCTCCTTGTAATATGGACACTTTTCAAGTTAACATTATATATTTCTTTATTCTCTCGCTCTTGTAACCTCCTCCACACTAAACTCTGAGGAGAAATATTGTTTAGTATCCCTCCAACCTATGTATATGTGGTTCCATATATAGGTAGCCTTACTTATCTAAAAGGGGCCCTATTCTCTCCTTTATTAATCTTTTGTCATTAAAGGATTAGTAGAATTTCTTCAATGCCTCATTAACCATATTTCTAAAGCCAGCTCTTGTCCACATTTTTCTGGCCCGATTTCCCCATTGAATATATACTTGCTGCCCTTATACACCTCTAGGGATTCACTTGATCTCAGCTCTGTTTACCTGACATATGTGTCCTTCCTTACCTTGACCAGAGCATCAATATATCTAGCCATCCAGCACACCCTGCACCCACCAGCCTTTCGCCTCTCACTAATGGGAACACGTAGGCTCTGGACTCTCTGAAACCAAGTTTTGATGGCCTTGCATTTTCCAACCATCCTTTTACCTGTGAATGGGGTATTCCAATCAGTCTTTCACAGGGTCCACCTAACACTTTCAAAATTGGCCTTGTTAAAAGTTAGAACTTTAATGTTTACATCAGGTCTTTCCTATTCCAAAACTAACTTAAAACTAATAATAATGCGTAACAGACTTGAATGTTAAATAAACACTTCCTGTCCCTCTGGAACAGGCTCGAGAGGATGAATGGGCTCCTCGTGGCCCTGTGTAATAGACTGGAGAGGCTGAATGGCCTCCTCCTGTACATGTGTAACAGACCCGAGACAGTAAATGAGATAGCAACCCGTGGATCACGAGCATCCGGTAAACTGTATCTGATGGAGGTCCATGCCTTGTCAGTTACAGAAACACAAACAACACAATGTACTTCAGGTGGCCTCCCAGTAATACCACATACAACTGCAGCGACACATCACTTCGTTTTAAATGATTCTGTTGGCAAAATATGCCAATATTCTAGATTTCAAGTAGCAACAGGCTAATCTGGACTGAATGGCCTTCTGCTATCCCTCTGTAAGAGGCCCATAGGGACAGAATTGCTTTGGCCTGTTCCAGAGCCGCAGTCTCAATGCTCTGTCTCAAGGTTATGAAAAGATTTGATAACAGGGCATTAAAACCATGAGTAGCCTCACACTGGTCAATAAGTACCATATTTTGTGTTCAGGTATCTGGAAACTTACCCACCCGAGTTCTTTTTTATGCAACCAATCTGTTATTTTATAACTGCCTACTTTCATAAACAGAGCGGAACATATATAGACCCCTGCAGTGTCCTGTTAAAACTCTCATATACAAGTTTAAAAAAAAGATTTAAAAGATTTAAAGATGTATGGTCCACCCCTCAGCAACCATCAGCCATCACATCCAAACCCAGTAAATGTTCTCTTTTATAGTGATATGAAAAGTGATGTGTGGAACTGGTTAACTGAGCCTGTTTGTTTAGTCATGATTTGGAGATGCCGGTGTTGGACTGGGGTGTACAAAGTTAAAAATCACACAGCACCAGGTTATAGTCATAGGTTTAATTGGAAGCACATTAGCTTTCAGAGCGCCGCTCCTTCATCAGGTGATAGTGGAGGGCTCGACCGTAACACAGAATTTATAGCAAATATTTACAGTCTGATGTAATTGAATTTATACATTTTAAAATACCTTAATTGTCTGTTGAGTCTTTCATCTGTTCGAATACCATGGTAGTTTCATTTCTTTCATGTGTAAATCACAAAACCTTTTTCTTTGAAAGTTGCATTCTCAGGTTAGCTGTAACATTGAGTGATAGCTAGACAATATGTTGAAGACGTTCGCCCCCGGTGTTGTCTGTCTATGCCATGATGTTTAGATTGATTCTAATCTGAAAAGTGAGGTAATAGAGTTTTACATGAATTCATGCAGTTTTTGAGCTCAAAGGTTTACATGAATTCATGTAGTTTTTGAGCAAAGTACAATGTAACTCTGCAAGCACAAATTCACCCCACAAAATGTATGTGCGCATGTGGGTCTTTGTCTGTGTGTGTGTGTTTGTCTTGGTTGGGGGTTGAATGTGAGAGGGAGTATATATGTGTGTGCAGTGAGGTAGAGCGTCTTAAGTCTGTGAGGGGATGCATGTGTGAGTTTGGGAGTGTGTGTGCGTGGCTGGGGTGGGGAGGGGGTAATTGAGTATCAGTGTCACTATCCAGATTTTTTTTCACTATAAACCGGTTATGACTGTATTACTGTTCTTTTATATAGTCTACACTTCTTGACACTATTATGTTAATGTTGAAACTCTCAATCCAGATATTCACGCTACAGACCACTACTAACTACATCAATGAATGTGTTCAATTACTGCCTCCCTGTCTGCTCTGGCAGTGTTACTCACCGGTCTCTATGTTGACCTACTCAGTTTCAGCAGAGAAGCACAACGTATTGTATCATTGCCTTTGTTATTTAAATATTAACAGCATGGAGGTCACTTTCTACTGTTCTGGTTACAAACTCCACTTCCTACCACTGTTTCAATCCCATCCCTGGCCAATATCTGCGGCTAAAGCAGACAAGTCACAACTGTGGGAGATCCCTTTGATTATGTATTCATTCTTGACACCATTCCCTGACCATTTCCAACTTAAAATACTCACCATTCCAGAATAAATCTCACTGGTTTATTCCATCTGCTGTTTCAATCTTGAGTTATGAGGTACAGTCTTGAAGAAGCCAAGAATCTGCTGCTGATGCTCCTGGCTTCAAACCTGCCCAAGCAAATCTGATTCGAACTCACACCTGACTCCCATCCATCTGTCATTCATGTGCACGCGGATGTATGTTGCTATTGTGTCTGGCAATGCGTTTGCTTTAACATTCTCAAACACTTTATCTCATCTCTCCATGAAACTTCTCTCTCTCTCTCTCTGTCGATTAACAAAACGGCTTCCAATTGTTCGTATTTAAAATAGTTTCCTCCATGTGCGTTCCTTCTCAAACAACGAGTTTCGTATTCAACCACGCCAATCGCGAGCACACACACACACACACACACACACAATGGACAAACTGCCTCCAGAAAATGGCTCAAGTAAATACCTTGCGACGCTTTTAGGGTTTTTAATAAATAGTCGCAACACTGGCCTAGTAACTGATCCAGAGCTCCTACTCTCTCGGAAACCTGACTTGATGCTGTTTCCTCCTAGATTGGAGAACTGTATGCGAGAATGTATGCCTGAATGCTGCTTTTTGCCAAGGAGTGTGTTTATGTGATGTTAGTATATTGTAACAGTTCATTTGTAGAAGGTAATGTATCCATTATTCGGGTAAGTTTTCCAACAGTTAAATTATTCTAAATTCCTCCTCATTTTGTAGAGATTTCATTAGAGTGTGTAAATATATTGTGTTTTACTTAATGGTGAGTGGTTTTACTAGTAGCACCACATCTGGAATACCCACTTCACATCTACCTTTAAAATAAGGAAAGTTTGGCATCCAAGCTCCCTTCTTAAAATACTTTGAGACAGTCTGGTTAGTCTATAGCAAACTGGGGACTCTTGTCAGGTTCTAAATCGATAATACCAAATTGGGTTTAGAATTACAATTCCTACAGTCTGCAAACATGCCATTAGACTCAACAAGTCCACACCGACCCTCCGAGGAGTAACCTACCCAGACCCATCCCTCTCCCCTATTATTACATATTTACCCGGACAAAGGCTCCTAATCCACACATTCCTGAAAACTACAAACAATTTAGCATGGCCAATTCACCTGACATCCGCATCTTTGGATTGTGGAAGGAAACCAGAGAATCCAAAATAAGTTCATGCAGACACTGGAGAGTGTGTACCGGGATACTATTGGGTTCAAAGGTCGTGTATGGTAGATGTCAGTGTCTTTTGTTGCGGATGTTGAATCCAGTTGGTTGAAACAGTGTTTTGTGAATAAAGATTCTTTCAGTCACTAAGAGTTTTCTGGGTGTGGAAGAAGTGAAGTTGGGGGCTTTACAAAAGGTAATGAAGACAAAGCTCTAGGAATTGACAGACAAGCTGGAGATGGGGTTGCGATTGTCTGTGAGAAAATGAGAGATAATTACAGCTATAGCTCAGCAATTACATTTGGTGGAACCGCCATCAGACTCTTTGGAAATGTCTGGAATTCAATTTCAAATGAGGCACTTTGAACATGAGAAGGAATTGAAACAGTTTGAATTATGATGAAAAGAAGAAATAAAAGAAAAGGAAATGAAGAAGAAAGAGAGAAAATGAGAGAAGAAGAGCAGAGTTTCAACTTAAAACGGTAACAATTAGAGAGGCCAGTTGACATAGGCGGCGGAGATGAAGTTAGACCATGAGCTGGATGAGGAGGTTAGTGAGGTTGATCAACACTATAATAGCCAAAGGCCTGATGGGGTTCTGTTTAAATTCATCCAGGCATTATCTAAATTTGATGAGAATGATGGGGAAGCCTTTTGAATTTCATTTGAGAAAGTGGCTAAAGCAAAGCAGTGGCCAGTGACCATGTGATTTGGTTGATCCAAACAAAGCTGGTCGGTATTTGCATCACGATCAGGAGGTATCGGGCCAGTATGAGCAGGTGAAGAACACCATCTGAAGTGTATATGAGCTTGTTCCAGAAGCCGACAAACGCATTTCAGGAATCTAAAAAAGTGTCCCGGTTTAAAGGCACATTGAGTTTGAAAGAATCAAACAAAGTAATTTTGAAAGGTGGGTAAGGGTATTAAAACAGAACAAATCTATGATGTTCTTAGAGAGATTATTATTTTGGAGAAGTTTAACAATTCACTTCCTGCAGTCGTGAGAACTCGTGTGGAAGAGCAGAAATTTAAACGGCGAGATTAGAACTGAAATGGCTGCTGATGATGATTGGATTCAGAAATCAAAGTTTGGTTTCTGTGAGAGATTGAGAAGAATGTGTGAGATTTTCTTAAAACATTTATCTGTGAAAGTAAGGTTTACTGGCATAGGCCAGGATTAGCAGGTAAAGAGGTTACAGCATTAAGAGGTACAGAAGTATGTAATTCTTTTATGCTGAGACATGAGGAGCTATGTCATTCAGAAGGACTATTGGAGAGATGAGGAGTGCCCAAGTATGTAACGTGTGGTTGGAGTGTCCAGTGGAAACATCAACAGATTTATTCCACAATGGGGAAGGAGGCCTTGAGCTTGATCCAACATTTCAGCATTTAAATTGCGAATAACATACATGAGACAAATCTTTATCACTGATCGTGGCCCCTTAAAGATTTTGGAAAAGTTTAGGGAGAAAACTACCAGTCTGTTTCGATTGCCCTTATAATTGCTGCCATTCAATTTGAAATTATACAGGTGACAGGGCGAGAAAACCTAAGTTTTGACACATTCTGAAGATTTGGATGAAGAAAGACAAAGGCATTCTGTGGCAGGAGTAAAATGGCTGAAATCGGAACTAGTTGTGAACATTTGTATGCTCAGAGTCAATGTAATATATATGCATTGCAGTCTACTAATAGAGGAAGATTAGGAGGTCAAAAATGAACCCAACTTTGTATATTGTTGGATCATTATATTAAAGGTGTAAAAAGGTTATTTTCTCTTGATTTTTTTGAAGAGAGGTTTTAAAGGCAGAGGTGCAGAACTGCTGTCTGAAAACAATTAAAGTAAATAACTGAGAAAACGTTTAGGTTTCATTAAAATGGTGGTAGCAATGGAAGGGCAGTGGCCAGCTCTCCCAGACCAGATATCCACGTTTTGTTTTTAGCTGCAGCATTCAGAAGCTGCTGGGGATCCCAGAAGGGTTGGAAGTTTCAATACAAGATCCCCAGCTGCTTTTATCTCTGAGATCTCTGTTGACGTTGTTTCCTCCTGGATTGGAAATCTGCTGTAAGGATCTATATTTGAATATATCTTTGTGCCAAGCGGTGTAAACCAAGGAGGTACCTATTGTTTGTGTAAGTGTTCCAACATATAAGCTATCCCAAAATAGTATTTTCTTTGATTGTGTTTGAACTAAAGCAGATGAATAGATTATATTTTGCTTAATGTCGAGTGGTTTGACCAAACACAACATATCTGGCTACACAACGTAGCGAAGGGGTTTCTGACTGACTCCTGTAATTGAAAATTTAATGGAGGGCCTGGGGATGGTTTGCTGGAGGTTGTGCTGGAAGCTGCCTCAGACATTCTGGGAGACCTGAGGATTTGGTGACCAACTCTGGATGGAGCATGGGGACCGTAGCTACAGCATCTGAGCCTGCAACATGAACAACACATGAAGCAGAGGCTGCAGAGAGGGGAAGCTCTGAAACCACGGAGTGAGTGTGTCTCGGGAAAGCGATCTGCTGCTTCCACCCCGGGTTTTCCAGGACCAGCTTCACAAGCTCCATTTAAGCTAGGATCAGAGTGTGAGGAGATCCTGATTGAACAAGGAACTGCTCGTAGAATGATGCTACCTCCTTCTACATGACCTGCAGCTTCATACCAGAGGGAGGACAGTGCTGCCAGTGGCTGTTAGGGTCACAGTTCCATTCAGCTTCTATGATCCGGAACTTTCCAGGCAAGAGTGGGTGACATATCAATCATCTCCCAATATCTCAATATCAATGTACTCGTGTCAATGAGGAGAGGTAGAGGAACTGAAGGAGATCTCTCTCTATTCATGTTACAGTGTGTCCATGCACAGTGCATCATTGTGATGATTACGCCGATCCTGCCAGCAGCCACAGTTCCTTCATTCAGAAGCAGGAAGCCATTCTTATCGTCTTCGGGTCTCCTTGTAGAAAGGAATGAATGTATCTTGCAGAAAGGCCGTCCCCTTGATACACATCTCAAAACATCATCCCACCACCAACCAACCACAACAAAATATTCCTTGTGTACAGGGAGCAATGGGGTCACTTGGAGCGTCAAAGAGCAGATGATCGGGGATGGAACAAAACCTCCCCCGTTTGAATGGGTATGAACCCCCCTGTACACAGTATCATTGAGTCCTGTAATCCCTCTCCATTTCGGTAACTTACTGCCTTCCATTATTCCTGTAAGTGAAATGACAGGTTATATCATGTTATATTACACCTGCCAAACAATTATCCATTGCTTTTACCACTCTGTATCTATTTGCAGACTCTCCACCTTCTCTTGATAATGTAATCTGTTCCGTATCACAGCGACATCACCAAACTCAGTATCAGTACATCTGTTCCATCCCACTGATCGTTGATATAGATTGTAACTAGTTGAGGACCCATCGGTTGTCGCTACATGACTCAACAGTTTACGACTTGTCCACTGATTAAGACTGATTTACCCAGAATGTCTGCTTCCTGTTTGATAACAAGTCCTCCCCCATTCATGTGTAACACATTCGAAGGGCTGAATAAGAACGAGGAGCATCAGTCGGCTATTCAGCCCCTCAAGCCTGCTCCACAATTGAATAGAATTATGGCTAATGTCATCTCTGCTCCACCATTGAATACAATCATGGCTAATGTCATCTCTGCTCCAGCATTGAATACAAACATGGCTGATGTCATCTCTGCTCCAGCATTGAATACAATCATGGCTTATGTCATCTCTGCTCCGCCATTGAATACAATCATGGCTAATGTCATCTCTGCTCCGCCATTGAATACAATCATGGCTAATGTCATCTCTGTTCCACCACTGAATACAATCATGGCTGATGTAATCTCTGTTCCACCACTGAATACAATCATGGCTGATGTAATCTCTGTTCCACCATTGAATACAATCATGGCTGATGTCATCTCTGCTCCACAATTGAATACATTCATGGCTGACGTCATCTCTGCGCTGCTATTGAATACAAGCATGCCCGATGTCATTCCGGCCTCTGCTCCACTCTCCTGCCATCTCTCCATCCTAAAAACGCTGCTCTCTTGCTGTAGATTGCCCCACATGAAAATAAAAATCCACTCCACATCTACACTTTCAATTACTCTTAACATTTTCCAGATCTCAATGAGATATCCTTTCATTCTTATAAACCTGAGAATATAGGCCTGAACTGCTCAATTTCTCTTCATTAGACAAATGTTTCATCTCGGCAATCAATCTAATGAACCTCTTCTGTATTGCCTCCAATGCAAAAGCATGCTTCCACAAGTCAGCACACCCAAACTATACTCCAGTTGCAGCCTAGCGAATGTCTTGCATAGCTAAAGTAACACACTCTACCTTTCTACTCTGTCATTTTCCAAATAAACACTGAAATTATGCTTGCATTTCTCATTACTTGCAGTACCCGCATGCAGGTTTTCTGTGATATGCAAGTGGACACCTTTGCTCCAAAGCACTTTAAAGTTTGTCTCCATTTAGACAATAATTTGCCATTCTATTACGCTGGCCAACTTGAATAACCCATATGTATCCAATTTAAATGTCATTGCCAAATTTTGGCCCATTGAACCAACCTATTCATATTTATTTTTATATCTCTTCCATCTTCATTCCGGAGTAATTTCGAACCAATAGTATTTTCCATCCCGTCAACCGAGTAATAATATCGAACTCAAATAGGTGAGGCATGAGAACTGAAATCTATGGCACCCCACAAATTGCATTTGCCAAAAGAAAATGACACATTTATTCCATCTGACTCCATTTTGTTGGTTAACCAATCCTCCATCCAAGATAATAAATTATTCCTAAACCCATGTTGTCAGACCTTACCACTTTCTCTTTGGAGGAGCGACATACCCAATGCCTTCAGGAAGATCAGATAAATTCCAACTCCAGGAATCCTCCTATCCACCTTGTTTGTCACATCCTTAAATAACTCAAGCAAACAATTCATACTCGGTTTAACCTTTGTAAAACCGTTATAGATTGTGGTTTAACTTTGAAAAAATCCTCAACAACGATTCTAATAGTTTGTCTTAAATTGCAACAGTTTTATCGTTACGTTTTACTCCCTAATGTATACAGTTATTATAAGTTCTTCCCTTTTGAAAACATTTACGTTTTCTTTGAATTCCTGTTTAACTGGGACACTTTTTTAAGGGATATGTTCCAACTGCTGTGTAAGAGACATGTGTGGCTGAATGGATTCATCATCCTGCTGGTGTACAAACTAGATGGGCTGACGTCTTTCTGGTTTTCCTATATTCTCATCTATATGGCCTGAATGACCTCCTCTGTTGATGTGTTAGGGCATTGGGGGATTACGGAATCTCCTGTTGCTGTGTAACATTTTGAGGGGATGATCGATCTTCTCATATTCTTCCGTCATAGGCTGGAAATACTGAACGGTCTCCTCATGCATCCTTGCGATGGAACTAAGGGAGTGATTGGTCTTCTCCTGTTCTTACACAACAGACACGTGTCTGAATTACCTGCAACTTTCTCATTTAAAACAAGTCTCAGATAATTTGTATCCTTGTCCAATTCCCCTACAAAGGATTGGAGGGGCTGAATGACATTCTGTTTTCCAAATCTCCAGTCACTGTGTGGCCTCTTCCAGTTCCTCTCTTACTGACTTGAGGAAGCTGAATGCACTGATCCTGTTGCTGTGTAATAGGATAATGGTGCAGCATGTCCTATTCTGGGTCAAGTGTTTTGAATCGAGGGGCTGATTGGCCTCCTCCTATAACCTTATGTCATGCTGCAGGGCTGTATAACCTTGTCCTGTCCTGTTGTAAAAGGGTCGAAGGAGTGAATATCCCTCTGCTGTTCCTGAGAATCAAGCTGGAGAAGTGGAATGGATTCCTCCATTTGTTGTGTAATTGGCTTCTATTACTGACTCCTTCCGGTGTTCGATGTAAACATAGGATCATCTTTCATTCTTCTAAACTCAACCTGATGATCCGTTCCTTATAGCTTAACACCTTCAATACGGGAATTAGTTGAGGGAACCATCTATTCCAATGTAACAATATCCTTCCCTCAGTGAAGAGATAAAATCTGTATACACTACTCCAGATGTGATCTCACTAAGACCCTGTACAGAAGCAGCAACACTTTATCAGCTTGTTGTATGGTTCCCAACGAGGTTACAGCAGTCTCAGGGGAAATACACAGCCTTGTTGAAAGATCATTGTCCTTCTCTACTCCACAGCATAACAGAAGATCTCAAGAAGACCATAAATTATGTGGTGAGATGATCACGAACATTAATTTACCCAGAGAACACGTCGCTCAGATTCTACAGAATCTAATAAGGTGGAGCTCAGAAACAGCAAGGAAGAACAAACATTGATGGGATTTATATATCAAAGCTGCAATATAAATGCTGGGTATGTTACAAAACAGGAAAATGGGATGTACACATCTGTGGCTACTGCACTAACAATGTGCTGTTTAAATTATATCTAAGCTGTGTTAACCCAACTGAATACTAATGCTGGAAAAAATGGATTTCTTGATCATGTCTGAGATGGCTTGTATTAACATTATGTCGAGCACCAAGCTCGAGATCAGGTTATTTAGGAATTGGTGTTGGATGATCAGAAGAACTAATTGAAAACTTTGCTGTAAAGGACCTTTTGGGACCAATGACCACAATGCATTTGTTTTCATTAATGATGTTTGAATACACAACAATTTTTGTTTTATTTGAAATAACCATTATAAGTCTGAGTCATGCAAGCCCTGAAGGTGTGAGGAGGAAGTGGGGACTGCAGATGCTGGAGATCAGAGTCGAAGAGTGTGGTGCTGGAAGGGCACAGTCAGGCAACATACTAGGAGCAGGAGAATCGATGTTTTGGGCATAAGCCCTTCGTCAGGAATGAGGCTGGTGGTCCAAGTGGGCTGAAAGATAAATGAGAAGGGGGTGTGGCAGGGGGGAGGTAGCTGGGAATATGATAGGTAGATGAAAGTGGGGCTGAAAGTGAAAGGTGATGAACGCAGACAGAATGCCTCATCTACTGCATCCATTACAGCCAATGTGGTCTTTTCTACATTGGCGAGACAGGACGCCAACTTGTGGATCCTTTCAGAGAACATCGCTGGGACAGCCACATTGACCAACTCCACCGTCTTGTCGCTGAACACTTTAAATCCCCTTCCCACTCTGCGAAGGACATGAGGGTTCTGGGCTTGCTCCATCTGCATTCCCTCACCACCAGTAGAATGGAGGAAGAAAGCCTCAACGTCTGCCTTGGGATCCTCCAACCACAGGGCTCAATGTGGATTTCACCAGTTTCCCCACTTCCCCAAACCTCACCTTATTCCAGTCCGATTATCCAACTCAGCACCGCCCTTTTGAACATTCCTATGTGTCCACCTTCCATCCCATCAGCTTCACCTTCATCTACTAATAAGATTAAAGGAGGCAGCTTCGAAAAATGCCAAGTGTTGTAGTAAGCCAGTGGATTCAGATAAATGTAAAGCCCAGTAAAGGATGGCCAAGAAACTGAAAAGAAAATCAAAAATGTAAAGCATGCAAACAAAAAACATAAAGACTGCTATAAAGCTTCTATCAATGTATGAAACAAAAGCAAAAACAAGGTCAAATGTGGCACAGTGAGTGTGCAGACAGGATCATTTATTGTCGAGAACAGAGAAATCACAGGGAAAAGAAACAGTTATTTTTGTGTCCATCACCAAGGAAGAATATCCAGAAATTCTCCCAGAAATACCAAGAGACCATGGGACTTGTGTAAGTAAAGTCTAAGATCATTCTTCTCAGTGATGAAGTCGTCTTTGAAAAGACAGCTGGATTGAGTATTGATAAATCTGACAGACCAGATGTAGTTCATACAAGAATTTCAGATGAAGCAGTAACAGACATAATGATTGCATTGCGGATTTTCATGTTATTTTCCGACACATTACTGAACGGCTTTTAGCCAATCTGAATAAGGTGAAAGTTATAAATATTATCCGACAGTTTAGGAAAGGATGAAAATGGAGAGCAGTGAACTGCAGACCGGTAACTTGTCATCTGTCATCGGGTATCTGTTGGACTCAATTACAAAGAACGTGCAGCTAGATATACAGAAGATAATGACAAAACTGGGAAGTATGATAATGCATCGATTAAATGAAAGCCATAAGTGGTAAACACGTTTTGGAATGGTTTGAAGATGATTATTGGAGACATAGACAATGAAGAACCAATGGATAAGGTACAGTTGGATATTCAGGAGCAACTTTTTAAATACCTCACACAGTAAGCTTATGAGAAAAATTAAAGCGCAAGGTATTGGGAAGAATATATGCAAACGGGACACTTAAAAATAGGTTTATATTCATGTGAATGTAATTGCAATGTAGAAGATGTCGTGCATCAATTGCATAGAGGGTTGGTGAGACTAAACTTAAAGAATTTTGTACCGTTTGGAGTCCCAATCCAAGATTGAATATAATGACTACAGATGAACTGCAAAAGCTATTATCCAGATTGATCCCTGCAATGGCAAGATTTTTCTGATGGGGAAACTCAGCCTGTGATCTTGAGTTTCATAAGGTAATTGTAGTGAAACTTCGAAGCATCGAGGGGCCTGAATAACGGAGGGACATGGAGAAGTGCAAACAGGCGAGATTAGCGAGAATCCCACGATATTCTACACGTACAAGTAGAACAGAATAATCAGGCAACAGTTAGTGTGCATTAGAAAACAAAGGGGACAATCTGTGAGTGAAGCTGGTGAACATTGATGGATTGTAACATGAGACTTTAACATCAGTTTTACTTGAGAGATGGAGGAGGCAGGTGCAGAATTCTAGAAGATGGACTGGAAAGCTCTTGAACAGGTTGATGTAAAATACGAGCAGGGATTTGAGGCTATGTTCGGTATAAAATTGGACCAATCCCCTGGTCTGGATGAGTTGTATCACAGGCTGCTGTCGGGGTCAGAGGAGGAAAGACCCTGACTGGAAATTTAAATTAGAATCTGACCATAGGGGAGGTGTCAGAGGACTGGAGAACATCTAATCCGATTCCACTTCACTGTATGGGTGGTAGAGAAAGATCAGGGAACTATAGACTAGCGAGTGTTAGATCATTGTTAGGGAAACTACTGGAGAAAATAGGGAAGGAGAAAATTGAACTCCAATCAGAAAGGCAAGGTTTGATCAGGGATAATCATCATGACTTTACCAGAGGGAAGTCACATCTAATGAATTTGATTGACTTAGTTTACGGAGGTCACTTATTTAATTTTGCAGCAAGGCCTTTGTCAAAGCCCATATGAGAAACTGAAAAATAAAGTCAAATCTCACAGTGTCAAGAATAACTTGACAAGTTATAGCGAAAGTTGTCTTAGTGTCAGGAGACAGAGGGTGGTTGGAGAAGGCTGTTTGTGTGACTGGAGACCAGTGTCCCCTGGTGTACCACAGGGATAAGTGCTGTGTCCATTATTGTTTGTGGTATTCATAAATGGTGTAGATGTGAATTTGCAGAGGGGTCGGTAGAGGAGGTTTGAGTTGTGATAAGTAAGTTTGCGTTTGATACAACGATTGGCCGGATGTTTGGCAGTGAGGAAGAAGGCCTTATGTTACAGGAAGATACAGATGGAATAATCAGACGGGTGGATCAATGGCAGATGGAATGTAAACATGATAAATATGAAGTGATGCACTTTGGAAGAAAGAACCAGACAGGGGAGTATTCAATGAATGGCAGCACACTAGGAAGCTCAGAGGATGTTTCTCCACACATCCCTGAATGTGACTGGACAGGGTAATAGACAAGTTAAGAATTGGACCTTGGGCGTAGCGTTTATTAATCAGTGCGTAGATTATAAGAGCTGTACAGGGCTTTGGTTATGCCAAGATGGAATACTGTGTGGGGTTCTGGGAGCTACATTACAGGAAGGATGTGATTGTACTGGAGGGTGTGCAGAGGAGATTCACCAGGATGTTCCCTGGGATGGAGCATATCAGCTATGGAGAGAGGCTGCATAAGCTTTGGTTGCTTCCTTTGGAACAGAGAAAGCTGAAGGGGATATGAATCAGAAGAATAAGATTATGAGGGTCGTGGACAGGGTGGATAGACAACAGCTGTTCCTTTTAGTTAGAGTGTCAAGAACAAGGGAGCACACTTTTAAACTGAAGAGTTTGAGGTACAGAGAGAATTTAATTTTTTTATCACCCAGAGGGTGTTGGGGTCTGGAATGCACTTGCTGAGAGGGGAATTATCATGGGTAGCACCACAACCGTTAAAAAGTGCTTGGACGAGCAGTTGGAAGTGTCTTAGATTCCAGGCTATGGGCCTGGTGTTGGAAAATGGGACCAATATAGATCGTGCTGTATTTCTGTTGGCACAGAGTCTGTACTCCTGTGAGTGTATGTTGTGGAAGGTCAATTATTGAGCAGCTGAAGGCAGAAGTTGATCGGTGTCTGAAGTGTATATTCACAAGGGTTATAAGAGTGAACTTTCATAGCTTGTTAAATCATGTCAGTGTGAGAAGTATGATAAAATAAGTGCAGCTTCCTTACAATCTGAAACCAGAGAGTGGACAATAGGAAACAGGGACATGGAAGGACGATGAAATCACTACTTCAGTTCTGTCTTCACAGAACATTCTAACAATACAAGAAAAACCAAGTCTGGTGTGGGAAAATGATATAGTACATGGAACATAGAACATAGTAAGTTAATGGTTAAGGAGAAATTAATAGGACTGAAAATAATGCTCATAAACGATATTAACATAGATTTATGAAATGGGAATTGTGATTGAGAAACAGACTGGGAGACAAATGAAAGAGAATCAATGGATATTGTACATTTGGATTTTCAGAAAAATTGGTAAAGCGCCAAGCCTAGTTTGCAAAATTAAATCTTAGTGCATTGGGGCGAATATATGGACATGTTTCTAGAATGGGGCAGCTGGCAGGAAACAGTGAATAGAAATAAACAGACTCGTCAAGCAACAGCCTGACATTGTGTGCAAGGTATGATTCTGTGAGTATGACTATGTCCCAGACATCCCACCACCTTCCCCGGATATCTCTTGTCTCACCAGCAGGACAGACACAGCAGAAATGGCGGCACAGTGGGATACAGTTGGAAGGGAATTGCTCTGGAAATCCTCAATAGTGACTCTGTATCCCATGAAGTCTCATGACGTTAGTTTACGCATAGGAAAGGAAACCTCCTGCTGATTACCATGTAGCAGCCCCTCTCAACTGATGAATCAGTACTCCTCCATGCTGATCAACACTTGGAGGAAACACTGACGGTGGTAAGAACGCAAAATGAACTCTGGGTGGGGTATCTCAATGTCCACCATCACGAGTGGCTCTGCAGCAGCAATACTGATCGAGCTGATCGAATCCTAAAGGATATAACATCTAGACTGGGTCTGTGGCAGGCGGTGAAGGTACCAACAAGAGCAAAATACATACTTGACCGCATTCTTATTATTCTGCCAATTGCAAAATCTGTTCTAATACCGTTACGACAATGACATTTACCCGATTATGTGGAAAATTACCCAAGTATCTCCTATACATAAAATGTAGAACAAATCTAATCCAGCCATCAGTCTACTCTCTATCATCAGTAAAGTGATGGAAGGTGTCAGTGCTTTCAAGCAGCACATGCTCAGATATAACCTGGTCAATGACGCCAGTTTGGGCTCCACCAGGACCACTCAATTCCTGACCTCATTACTTTGGTTCAAAAATTGACAAAAGACCTGAATTCCAGAGGTGAGGTGAGAATGATAGTCCTTTAAAACAAGAGAGCCTTCGACCAAGTGTGGCATCAAGGGGTCTTAGCAAAAGTGACATAAGTAGGTATCTGGGGCAAACTCCCAACTGATTAGAACCATACCTGACACGGAGGAAGATTGTTATGGTTGATAAAGGTCAGTCAACTCAGCTCCAGGACAAGTCTGTATGAAACCCTCGGGCAGTGGCCGAGGTCCAAATATCTTCAGGGCTGCTTCATCAATGACCTTCCCTCTATTATAATGTCAGAAGTGGGGATGTTCGCCAATGATTGCACAATATTCAGCAGCATTTGTGGCTCCTCAGATACTGAAACAGTCCATATCCAAAGGCGACAATTTCTGGACAGTATCCAGGCTGACACGTGGCAAGTAATATTGACGCCACACAAATGCCAGACTGTGACCATCACCACTAAAATACAATCTAATCACTGCCCCTTGGCATTCAATGGTGTTACCATCACTGAATCCCCCAGTATCAAAATCCTGGGGGATAATCATTGCTCAGAAACTCACTGGACTCGCCAAATAAACACAGTAACTATAAGAGCAGGTGAGAAGCTAGGAATACTGCGGCGAGTAACTCACATCCTGACTTCCAAAAGCCTGTCCATTATCTACAGTGCATAAGACAGAAGTGTGATAGAAGACTCCCAATTTTTCTGAATGATTGCAGACCCAACAACACGAAGAAGCTTGATACCATCCAGGACATAACAGCCAGTTTGAGCGTCGTTTCATCCACAATGCTCCACCATCAACGCTCAGCAGCAGCAGGGCTTTACTATCTACAAACTGCACTGAAATGATTCACCAAAGATCCTCAGACACCTTCGTCCCAACTTACGACCTTGTCTATCCAGACGGACAAGGGCGGCAGATGTATGGGAACACCACCATCTTCGAGTTCCCCTCCAAGACATTCACCATCCTGATTTGGAAATATATCACCGTTCCTTCACTGTAACTGGGTCAGAATCCTGGGATTCCCTCCCAAATGGCATTGTGGGACAGGTGGACTGCAGCAATTCAACAAGGCAGCTCATCACCACCTGCTCAAGGGCAACTAGGGACAGGCAATAAATGCTGGCCCAGACAATGACACCCAGATTCACGAAATAAATAAATCAGAAAAATAAAATTAACAGAGGAAGTTTGCTGAGGTATCGCAGGGATTGATGTTCGGACCCAGCTATTCACAAAATGCATTAAACATTTGGTTGCGGGAATCAAACCCCTGCCTGCTGACAGCACTAAAAGATGTGGGATTGTTAGTGAGTGAGGAGGCTGTTAAAAAAAGCTCCAAGGTGACTGAGACAAGTGGAGTAAATGGGCAAATACGTGGCATATGGCATATGGAGAACAATGTGGGTCGAGGTGACAGTGTGTCCTTTGTTGGGAACAAGAGATTGGCAGCTTATGTTTGTACCATGTTGATCTACAAAGCGATGTATGCTCCTTTTTGTTGTTTCCTTCTGAGCAGCGTTCCGAGTCCCTGCAGTGCAGTGAGTTCTCAACCCAGAGGTCAGTTGACCAGTGTACATAGACGCTCCAAGGGGGGAGTTGTAACATTGAAAAGGATCTGGATCTCCCTGTACACCAGTCACTGAAAGCAATATTGCAGGAACTGATAGTAGTTAGGAAAGTAGCTGGTGCGTTTCCCTTCATTTCAGGAGGATTTGAGTCCTGGAGTAAGGGTTTCTTACTGCAGCTGTACAGGGCCTTGTTGGGACCCCATCTCGAACATTGCGCAGTACTGTGTGCAGTTTTGGTCTCCCTACCTAATAAAGGACAAAGCTGACGTTGAGGGAATGTAGTGAAGGATGACCAGACTGATCTCTGGGATGACAGGTTAGTTGTGGGAGCAGAGTTTGGGGCAACTGGACGTGTATTCCATGGGCTTTAGGAAAATGGGTGGAGATCTCAGTAACATATATAACACTAGGACAGGGTGAGACAGTTTGGAAGCAGGAATGATAATTCCCCTGGCTGGTATGTCTAAAACAAGGGGCCAAAGTATTAGATACAGGCAGGACACACTGCATTGAGATGAGAATAATTGTCTGCACTCAGACACTGGTGACCCTGGGGAATTCGCTCACACCTGGTAGCCAAGACACTGCATATAAATAAGGATTTAGAGACAGTAAAGGGATGGTGAGAGAGCAGGAGTACAGTGTGGAAATAAAGGGCCAACCATCATTATATTGAATTGGCTAGCAAACTTGATGGACCTAAGTACTGCAATGTGGGATAAGTGCATTGAGGAGATGTTTGAACATGAACTAGAATGGGTGAGGCTCAATGTGTTTTACAACCTCCTCCTTTACCGGTGTTTCTGTGCAGTCTGTGGGAAAGTTGTCACAAACTCTCAGATGTTAGGAAGGCGGTCTCTGCAGAATCGACAGGATTGTGTTTACCGTTCCCTTTTCCGATACCGAGGCTAGTGCCGGGTGTTTTGTCTGGTTTTATCCTTTACGACCTCGGAGCAGTTTGAAACAATAGATTATCTGGCTTGGCCGACTCAGAGACCATTGAAACATTTGTCATATCTCTGTGTGTCTGGAGTCATGTTTAAGACAGACCAGGAAAGCACGGGAGATTTACTTCCTGAAAGTCCATTGAGGAAGCAAATTCGTATTTACAATTTTATTAATTATTTTAAACTTCCACCCGCTGCCAGGTCATTAGCCTGGTCTGGATTAGTAATCCAATGACATTTCCACAACAGAACCATCTCAACATGGGGACCTATCAGACACAACACTGAGCTGGTTATTTCAGTGCTCTTGACAGCTCTGTCAAAAAGAACTCCCACCAACTTGACTGTCGTGACTGTCCCGAGGGAGTGGTAATTGGTCAGATTGCAATTATTCCCCGCTTAGGGGACCGGACATAGCTGAGTAATTTTCCACATTGCCAGGGAGATGTCAGAGTTGGAGCTGGAATGCAACAGCTTCCCCAGGGACACGGATTATTGTGCAGCACAAGTCTTCAGTCCGATTACAGGAATGGGGTCAGGGCCCATTGCCTTATCTATTGTGTTCAGCTGTTTCTTCATGTCATGTGCAGCGAATCAGATTGATGAAAGACTGGCATCTGTGATTCTGTGGGCATCATGGCGAGAGTGAGGTGGATCATCGACTCAACACTTCTGGCTGAGGATGGCGCAGATACTACATCCTTGTCTTTTACACTGATATGTAGGTCTGTTCCATTATCTAGGATGGGGATGTTTGTGGATCCCTTTCCTACAGTCATTTGTTTAATCATCCATCACCATTTATGACTGAATGTGGCAGGACTGCGGAGCTTTGATCAGATCGTTTGCTCAAGTGCGGTAACATTAATGGGTTAGCATAAATAGACAATAGACAATAGGTACGGGATTTGGCCATTCTGCCCTTCGAGCCTGCACCACCATTCAATATAATCTTGGCTGATCATCCTTAATCAGTATCCTGTTCCTGCCTTATCTCCATAACCCTTGATTCCACAATCCTTGAAAGCTCTATCCAACTCTTTCATAAATGAATCGAGAGACTAGGCCTCCACTGCCCTCTGAGGCAGGGCATTCCACACAGCCACTACTCTCTGGGTGAAGAAGTTTCTCCTCATCTCTGTCCTAAATGGTCTACCCCGTATTTTTAAACTGTGTCCTCTGGTTCGGCACTCACCCATCAGCGGAAATATGTTTCCTGCCTCCAGAGTGTCCAATCCTTTAATAATCTTATATGTCTCAATCAGATCCCCTCTCAGTCTTCTAAACTCAAGGGTATTCACGCCCAGTCTCTCCAGTCTTTCAGTGTAAGGTAATCCTGCCATTCCAGGAATTGACCTCGTGAACCTAAGCTGCACTCACACAATAGCCAGAATGTCATTTCTCAAATTTGGAGACCAGAACTGCACAAAATACTCCAGGTGTGGTCTCACCAGGGCCCTGTACAGCTGCAGAAGAACCTCTTTGCTTCAATACTCAATCCCTCTTGTTATAAAGGCGAGCATGCTATTAGCCTTCTTCACTACCTGCTGTACCTGCATGCTTACCTTCATTGACTGGTATACAAGAACACCCAGATCTCTCTGTACTGCCCCTTTACCTAAATTGATTCCATGTAGGTGATAATCTGCCTTCCTATTCTTGCCACCAAAGTGGATAACCATACATTTATCCACATTAAACTGCATCTGCCATGCATCTGACGCCTCACATAACTTGTCCATGTCACCTTGTAATCTCCTAACATCCTCATCACATTTCACCCTGCCACTCATCTTAGTATCATCAGCAAATTTGCTAATGTTATTACTAATACCATCTTCTGTATCATTAACATATATTGTTAAAAGCTGCAGTCCCAGTACTGATCCCTGTGGTACTCCACTGGTCACTGCCTGCCATTCCGAAATGGAGCCGTTTATCACTACTCTTTGTTTCCTATCGGTCAACCAACTTTCAATCCAAGTTAGTACTTTGCCCCCAATACCATGCACCCTAATTTTACTCACTAACCTCCTATGTGGGACTTTATCAAAAGCTTTCTGGAAGTCCAGGTACACTACATCTACTGGATCTCCCTTGTCTATCTTCAGAATTACATGCTCAAAAAATTCCAGAAGATTAGTCAAGCATGCTTTCCCTTTCATAAATCTATGCTGACTCTGACTTATCCTGTTACTACTATCCAGATGTGTCATAACTTCATTCTTTATAATAGACTCCAGCATCTTTCCTACCACTGAGGTCAGACTAACTGGTCTATAATTTACTGCTTTCTCTCTCCCACCTTTCTTAAAAAGTGGTATAACATTAGCCACCCTCCAATCCGGAGGAACTGATCCCGAATCTATCGAACTCTGGAAAATCATCACCAACACATCCACGATTTCTCGAGCCACCTCCTTCAGTACCCTGGGATGTAGACCATCCGGCCCCGGGGGCTTATCAACCTTCAGACCTAACAGCCTCTCCAATACCAATTCCCTTCAGTTCAGGTCCTTCAGCCACTGTTGCCACAGGGAGATTGCTTGTGTCTTCCCCAGTGAACACAGATCTGAAGTACCAATTCAATTCTTCTGCCATTTCTTTGTTCCCCGTAGTATATTCCCCTGTTTCTGTCTTCATGTGCCCAATTTTAGTCTAAACCATTGTTTTGCCTTTCACATACCTAAAAAAACTTTTACTATCCACCTTCATATTATTGGCCAGTTTACCTTCGTACCTCATTTTTTCTCTGCGTATTTCGTAGAACATAGAACATAGAAAAATACAGCGCAGTACAAGCCCTTTGGCCCTCGATGTTGCGCCGATCCAAGTACACCTAACCTACAGTAGCCCACAATCCTCCATATGCCTATCCAATGCCCGTTTAAATGCCCATAAAGAGGGAGAGTCCACCACTGCTACTGGCAGGGCATCCCAGGAACTCACGACTCGCTGAGAAAAGAATCTACCCCTAACATCTGTCCTCTACATACCACCCCTTAATTTAAAGCTATGCCCCCTCGTAATAGCTGACTCCATACGTGGAAAAAGTTTCTCATGGTCAACCTGATCTAAACCCCTAATCATCTTGTACTCCTACCATACCAGGCAACATCCTGGTAAACCTCCTCTGCACCCGTTCCAGTGCCTCCACATCCTTCCTATAGTATGGCGACTAAAACTGCACGCAATACTCCAGATGCAGCCGCACCAGAGTCTTATACAACTGCAACATGACTTCAGGACTCCGGAACTCAATTCCTCTACCAATAAAAGCCAGTACGCCATATGCCTTCTTCACAGCACTATTTACCTGGGTGGCACCTTTCAGAGATCTGTGTACATGGACACCAAGATCCCTCTGCTCATCCACACTACCAAGTATCCGACCATTAGCCCAGTACCCCATCTTCTTGTTACTCTTACCAAAGTGAATCACTTCACACTTACCTACATTGAACTCCATTTGCCACCTTTCTGCCCAGCTCTGCAGCTTATCTATATCCAGCTGTAACCTGCCACATCCTTCCTCACTGTCAACAACTCCACCGACTTTCGTATCATCCACAAACTTGCTTTCCCAATCTTCTAGCCCCTCCTCCAGATCATTTTAAAAAATGACAAACAGCAATATCCCAAAACAGTTCCTTGTGAAACACCGCTAGTAACTGCACTCCAAGATGAACCTTTACCATCAACTACTACCCTCTGACTTCTTCCAGCCAGCCAATTCCTAATCCAAACCTCCAACGCACCCTCAATGCCATATCTCCGTATTTTTCGCAATAGCCTACCATGGGGAACCTTATCAAACGCCTTACTAAAATCCATATACACCACATCTACTGCTTTACCCTCGTACACCTCCTCAGTCAACATCTCAAAAAATTCAATAAGGTTTGTGAGGCACGACCGGCCCTTCACAAAACCGTGCTGACTCTCCTTGATCACATTATTCCAATCCAGATGTTCATAAATCCCATCCCTTACAATTCTCTCTAAGACTTTGCCCAAAACAGAAGTGAGACTCACCGGCCTATAGTTACTAGGGTTATCCCTACTCCCCTTCTTGAATAAGGGAACCACATTTGCTATCCTCCAGTCTTCTGGCACTATTCCTGTAGACAACGAGGACATAAAAATCAAGGCCAATGGCTCTGCAATCTCCTCCCTTGCTTCCCAGAGAATCCTAGGATAAATGCCATCAGGACCAGGGGACTTATCTATTTTCACACTTTCCAGAATTTCCAACACCTCTTCCCACCATACCTCAAAGTCATCCATTCTAATTAATTGTGACTCAATATTCACATTGGCAACAATGTCCTGTTCCTGAGTGAATACTGACGAAAAGTATTCATTCAGTGTCTCCCCAATTTCTTCAGCCTCCACACACAACTTCCCACTACTATCCTTGACTGGAACAATTCCTACCCTAGTCATTCTTTTATTCTTGACATACCTATAGAGAACCTTTGGGTTTTCCCTAATCCTACAAACCAAGGACTTTTCATGTCCCCTTCTTGCTGCTCTTAGCACTCCCTTCAGATCCTTCCCGGCTACCTTATAACTCTCAATCGCCCCAATTGAACCTACACGCCTCATCTCTACATAGGCCACCCTCTTCCCTTTAACAAGGGATTTCACTTCCTTATTAAACCACGGCTCCCTCACACGACCCTTTCCTCTTTGCCTGACTGGTACATAATTATCAAGGACAATCAATAGTTGCTCCTTGAACAAGCTCCACATATTGATTGTGCCCTTCCCTTGAAGCTTTCTTTTCCAAACCACGGATCCTAAGTCCTGCCTCACTGCATCATAATTTCCCTGCCCCCAACTATAGCTCTTGCCCTGGAGTGCACACTTATCCCTCTCCATCACTAGAGTAAAAGTCACTGAATTGTGGTCACTGTCCCCAAAGTGCTCACCTACCTCCAATTCTAACACCTGGCCTGGTTCGTTACCCAGAACCAAATCCAGTATGGCCTCACTTCTTGTTGGCCTGTCTACATATTGTGTCAGGAAACCCTCCTGCACACATCGGACAAACACTGAACCATCTAACGTACTCGAGCTATAGCTTTCGCAGTCAATATCTGGAAAGTTAAAGTCCCCCATAACAACCATCCTATTACTTTCACTCTTCTCCTGATTCATCCTCGCAATCCTTTCTTCTACGTCTCTAGGACTATTAGGAGGCCTGTAGAAAACTCATAACAGTGAGACCTCACCTTCCCTATTTCTAACCTCAGCCCAAACTACCTCAGATGGCGAGTCTTCATCCATCGTCCTTTCCACCGCTGTAATACTATCTTTGATAAGCAATGTCACACCTCCCCCTCTTTTACCCCCACCTCTGACTCTACTAAAACATTTAAACCCTGGAACTTGCAACAGCCATTCCTGTCCCTGTTCTACCCATGTCTCTGTAATGGCCACAACATCGAAATCCCAGGTACCAACCCACGCTGCAAGTTAACCTACCTTATTTCGTATACTTCTGGCATTGAAGTATACACACTTCAAGCCACCTTCCTGTTTAGAGGCACACTCCTTCGAGATTGATGCCATGTTCCTAACCTCCCTACACTCCAGGTCCTGCACCCTAAAGCTACAGTCTAGGTTCCCATGCCCCTGCAGAGTTAGTTTAACCTCCCCCAAAAGAACACTAGCAAACCTCCCCCCAAGGATACTGGTGCCCCTCAGGTTCAGGTGACACCATCCTGTTCATAGAGGTCCCACCTTGCCCAGAAAGAACCCCAGTTATCCAGATACTGGAATCCCTCCCTCCTGCACCATCCCTGTAGCCACGCATTAAACTGTTCTCTCTCCCTGAACGTGCACACACTTTCCACACTTATACGATCCAGACACACCAGAGTCGTTGACCTCCCACATCAAGCACGTAGCACACTGAATCAGCTTGGCAGTCATGTCTTCACCTTGTTCAACTGTGGTGTAATCACTTCCACTCAAATAATAATCACTTACCTTCCCGATCGGCTTTGCGCTCCGACTTCACTTCCGCCCAGCTCCCGCCGCTCTCTGATGCGAAAAGCAGGTTTAGGTTCATGTGGTTCTGACCCTGACATGTTCACCCACAGTCACTGCTGATACACAGATCGTGTTGATTATCATGGCAGACTAAGGAGATGATCCCTGGGTAAGATATTACAGATGGTGGTTGAATGGTGTTCTGCTTCTCGTGCTGCTGTGGTCTCCAGCACTACATGAATACACAGCTTTGAGCTGCATTATCTGAAATACAATTCTGCTGTCTGTCCCCGAGTTCACATCGAGACCCTTTCACCCATCAGCCCTGTACTCAGTGACCTACTCTGGTTTCTGATGTGGAAATACGTGCATTTTCATATTCTCATTCTGCTGAGGTCATGTTTCCAATCTGACACATTCCATAAAAACATTTAACTGATTTTATTCAATTGTTAAATTCACCTGAATCTTTTCCCTTGAGTAATCCCATCTTCTGTGTTTAAGTTGAATGTGTTTCCCTCTGTTCTCTCCGTGACAATGAATAAGAGCTCTGCAGTGTCAGGGATGCCAGCCTGATGTAGTTTCAGAGCCAATGAATTCTCTGGATTCCCAATCCTCTTCACCACATTGTATGTTTCCTCTTTTGATTCGATGCCTTGTCACTCATGGATGCCTTGTCCTCCCATGAGTATGTTTCATCTTTTTTGGGAGAATTTCTGATATCGTCCAAATGATCCAACATAAATTCCTGCCATTGTAGCTCCGTGGTTTTCCCTGCTTGGCTCCCCTTCCAATTAACTCTGGCCAGCTCCTCCCTCATATCTTTGTAGTGACATTGTCAATTATAATCACATTACATCAAGAAGAGAGCAATAGATATAAATCGAAATAAGGTGTTTTCAGAGATGGGACATAAAGAATAATTAGCAAATTTCTTGAACAGATACAAAGAGAGAACGGGAGAGAGGATATAGATGGGGACATGTGAAAAAATGAGTAAACTAGATTATTGAAAGAAGTAGATGCACATCCCTCAATGTTTTGGCAATTCCTGTATGCTGTGGTCCTTTGTACAGTGCATTTACAACAGGGTAATGTGTTCAAATGCTGGGTCTGATGCCAGAATTTTTATCTCCAATGATATGACAGACACTAGCTTTGGAAAGAACCCAGCAGGCCAATATATTGAAGTCCCAGTAGAAAGGGAATTAACGGAAATACGTTGGGACACCAGAAGAAAGAATGTACAACACACAACCTGATAAGAATGAGAAATTAGAGTCGAGAGTTCCAGAAAAGGAGGGAACATTACGAGAAGGGGAACATATCACATTATAAATTTTACACATCATGTGCAACATTTTTCAATAACTGTGTCTCCGTTGTTCATTTAGAATGTGTTGTGCACATATGAAAAAGATCTGCACACACATATTGATTAAACAATGTATACAAAATGATTTTTCTGCCATTGAAATGGTCCTGTTGTCGTGTTACCAGGATACATGAACACCAACTGGCCACCAGAATACATGACCCACTATCACTATATTCCATAATACAGACAGAGAAGGGCATCAGTTACACTGGAACACCACAGGCACATACGAAGACATGCAAGGACGTTCCCGGTGGAATGGCATTCTAAGCAGAAGTCCATCAATAAATACATCAATTTGGATCCTATCTACCTTCTCTTGTAATAAAAAAAACGGGAATGGCATCACCCACCTTAACAAAAACGTATAAATAGAGAGACAGGACAAACCACCAGCGCTTCAGCGGAGACTCTCACTGATGATGTCACCTAATCATGATGACGAAACATCTGAAAACAAATATTCATGCTCAGTGAGCTAACTTGCATACATATAAATTGTTACTTTTCGTTAATTACTGGAATTTAGGAGTTCTCTGTCACCCATGTTTTAACAGATTATGATGCGAGGCGAGCTTTTCTGGGTGTGTTGTTTTAATTAACAGAGGGGTTCGACATTGATGTCATCACAGTTTGGGGCCTTGCTGGGGACTTGGACAGACTTGAACAGATTTGTGGTACAAAAGGTCCCAGCAGATTCCAATACATTGCAATTAGTGACCTGGATCTTCACATAAAACCGTTAGGAAAATTCATTTAATTTTGTTTACTTGTGGTTGGTTAAAGTAAAAGTGAAAGAATTATTTTTTAACATTACTAAAGAGGTTCCCAAATTTGCCAAGGAAGTTTACAAAGTCAGAGCAAGGAATATTTTTATAATTAGCAAATAGGTTGGAATTGGGTCTAACCAGGGACAAAAGGAAAGCTGACATTGTAACGGAGATGGTCAAGCACTTTGGTGTGTCCGAGAAACAGGCAACTGCAGTAGGGTTAGAAAGAAACTTAAATTGCAAATACGGCAAATGGAGTTAGAAGGTGAATAAAGGGATGGAAACAGAGAGAGAGCGAAGAGAAAGGGAAATAGAGGAAAAAGAGAGAGAGAATTTGAAATTCGGAAGTTGGGAATTAGACAAGAAAGTTAAATGAACAGGATCGAGATGAAGGGATGTTTACAGCTATGATAATACCTTGTCATATTTCGGTGAGAAAAAAATGTCAATATCTGTTTTTATTTCATTTGAAAAACAAAATGTCTCGGCAGATGGTGTGTCCAGTGAACTTGTGTGTCATGCTTGTTCAGACTACACTGGTGGGCACAGGAGTGAGGTATTTGCAGCACTGGCAGATGAGGGGTCAAGAGATTGTGCAGATGTCAATTTGACTATTTTGGTTGGTTATGAATTGGTACTATAACAATATAGGCAGAGGTTCAGAAATATAGAGACGAAATCAAATCAGGTGTATGTTGAGTTTGAAAGAATTAAACACAGTCATTTTGTTAGACCTGTGAGGCTCGAAGGGAGGTTATTCTGCTGGAGGAGTTTGAAGCTCACTACCAGAGATGATAACAATTCATGTGAATGAATAGAAAGTTCAAGAAGTGGGAAGTGCGGCAGAAACGGCAGGTAAATATGCATTGGTGCATGAGATGAAATTTAGCTTCTGGGAGGAGTTTCATCCTGTGAAGAATAGAAACTGGGAGAAGGGGAGATCACACACTACAAAGCGAACAGTAGCGCACAATAGTTTACTATAGGTAAAAATAGAAGCCCAATGGGGTTGAAAGGAGGTGAAAGGCCTATTGTGTTCTCACTATTAGGGAGTGAAACACACACAATTACAATGCCGATGGTTTAAGAAAGGCACTGGGAAAAGGAGCTTTCACTGCAGTAAGCTGGGACACACCGTGCTGGGGGTTGAAGGAAGATACTTTGGGAAAAAACGTGGTAAAAGAGGCTAAGCCAATGGCATTAGTGAAACTGTTAAAGAAGACCCCAAGTCTCCAAGGAGCTGTAGGAGAGTACACAGCCTAGGTACAGAGTCAGTGCCTGGGCTCTATAAAGAATTCGCCTCTGTGGATAAAGTTTACTCAGAAGGTGGAGGGGGTGCAGGGGAGGATGATAAATTATAATTTTCTGAGATACGGGATCTGCTCAGTCACTAATAGTTGAGAAGTGAGGTGCCAGAAAAGCACAATAGATCAGGCAGCATCTGAAGAGCAGGACAATCTACATATCAGGTATAAACCCATCGTCAGGAATGTGGCGGGGGGACAAGGGGGCTGAAAGATAAATAGGAGGGTAGGAGCTGGGCTGGTGGGAGGGTCACTGGGAGGGTGATAGGA
Organism: Hemiscyllium ocellatum; assembly: GCF_020745735.1. NCBI lineage: Eukaryota > Metazoa > Chordata > Chondrichthyes > Orectolobiformes > Hemiscylliidae > Hemiscyllium > Hemiscyllium ocellatum. Next base: position 18,952 of record NW_026868498.1, on the reverse strand, counting down.
AGATGTAGGTGGGAGTGATAGTGATTTTTCGGAGGAGAGGATCGAGTGGATAGGTGGGAAGGACGATGGACAATTAAGACCGTTCAAGAGGGCGGTGCTAATTTGAATGGTTAGATCTGGCATAAGGTTGTGGGAGGGAAGATTTGGAAATTGGTGAAGGCGATGTTGATGCTGTATAGTTTGAGGGTTCCAGCTGTCCTACCACCTATCCACTTCACCCTCCTCTCCGACCTATCAAAATCACCCCTCCACCTGCATCTACTTATTGCCTTGCAAGCTACCATCCACTCAGCTCCACCCCCACCCTCCTATTTATTTCTCAGCCCCTTCCCCCTCCCTTACCCCCCCCACTTACCTGATGAAGGACTTGTGCCTGAAACGTCAACTCTCCTGCCTCCCAGATACTGCCTGATCTGCTGTGCTTTTCCAGCCCCTCACTTTTCAACTCTGACCTCCATCGTTTACAGCCCTCACTTTCTCTCAGCCCCTAATAGCAAGAGATGGAAGGATTTTCACTCTTTCTGACATGTTACTCAAGAGCGTGATAATTTGTGGAATTGGGACAGAAATTAAGGTTGGGGACAGAAACATCACATTGGAGTGCCAAATCAGGATTGGGGAAGTAACAGTGAGAGTGAGTGACAGAGTGTCAGTTCCAGGAATACAGTGTGTTCTTGTGAACGATTTAATAGGGTCCAAGGTGGGAGAGACCTCTTATGGTGGAGAAGTCAAATGAAAACTAGGGAACTGAGGAGTTAAAAGAAAAAAACCAAGAATTTTCCAGACTGTGTAGTAACAACATCCCACTGTCATAAGTTACAGCAGGAAGGAAAAACGGAAGAAAAAGACAAAGGAGTTGATGTTCAGGTAACTGACACCCTGTGTGATGTCACGGTGCAGGAAAACCCTGAACGTGGAGAACAACAGTAGGTTAGTGCAGAAGGGAAATGGGCCAAGTGCACTCGATCGTTTGACTGGTAGCATACCGTGTTACAGGTAGCACATGAACTAACTGCAGGTGGTCACCTAGGTGTAAGGAAGACTCAAGCTTAGGTGCAGAAGCATTTCTAGTGGCCTGGAATGCTCAAGGATGTGGTTAATTTTTGTTGTACATGCCATACATGCCAAATGGTCGGTAAGTCACAGGCAATAAACAACCACCATCTTTGTTGCCAATTCCTGCATTCGAAGAACCTTTCACGTGGGTTCTGATTAATTGTGGAGCTCCCCTTTCTAAAGTAAAAGTGGAAACCAACATTTGCTGACCATAATGGATGTGTCGACCAGATTTCCAGAGGCAATTCCATTATGGAGTGTTAAAGCAAAAAGGGAGGTAGAGGAGTTGGTAGCTTTTTTTACTCACTGTGGGCTCTGCAGAGAGATTCAATCAGACCAAGGGTCTCCTTTTACCCCTCAGCTATTTAAGGAAGTCATGGATAGCATAGGCATACAGCACTTCAAATCAAGGGCGTCCCATCCTGAATCCCAGGGAGTATTGAAAAGTTAGCATCAGACACCGAAGACCATGTTAACAACGTACTGTCAGGATTGGCCAAATGATTGGGATAAACGTGTCCCAGTAAATTGCTTATCATCGAAGATGCCCCAAATAAATCTACTCCGTTTACTTCCTTTGAGTTAATCTTCCTACATGAAGTGAAATCCTTTGAAATTAATTAAATCTAAATTGACTGGACCGAAGTTGGAGATCTCACACTTGGATTATGTATGTGAGGTGAGGGAGAGATTAGACCGAGTAGGTGAGTGAACGAAACAGCACCTGAAGAGGACACAGCATAGAGTGAAGCAGGTGGGGGTGACGTATTAGTAGTTAAATAATGCTCAGGATATCCGAAGCCAACTGAATTAGAATACTGCTGTTTGGACAGCTGGAAAGGAATCAAATTATGAGAATTATTGTATCATGTGGAGTAAGTGAACTCGGCATTTGGAACACTAGAGAGAGAGCTACTGCCATCCAAGAGCAGAGTAACTGCTGTAAAGCAGGAGTGCTAGCTGGCCATCTCAAACACACTCTATTAAAGAGACATGTTCATGACAAACCTACTTGCAGTAAAACAAAATGTGACCCAGGGAGATCAGCAGCTGGATGAGTGAGCACAGTGGGGAAGATAGAGAATGTGTGGTCTTGAGATTGTAATGTTTAATATGGGGGTTGGTGGAACAGCATATTTTTACAGAGTTGGAAACAGATAGTAAGTAGCTAAGAAAAGAGGGTCTTGTATTTGTGAATAGTTGTTGTTCAGTGTTCACTACTAAAGTTAAGAAACTAATTTGTGAATGTTTGTTTAAATAGTGGAATGTCGGAGATCTGTGTCGCTCATATTTTAACAGATTACGAGGTGAGGCGAGCCTTTCTGGGTGTTTGGTTTTAATTAACAGAGGGGTTCGACTCCACCTTGTAAATGTCCATCCACGCTAACCCCATTTCCCTGCAGTTGGCCCATATCCTTCCAGTCCTTTCCTATCCACATATTTATCCAAATGCTTTTGAAATGTTGTTAATGTACCCCTTCAACCACATCTGCTGGCAGCTCATCCACGTACCAGCCTCTGTGTGAAGAAGTGGCCCCTCAGGTTCCCTTTTATTCCTTCCCCTCTAACCTTAAACTGATCCCTTCTCATCCTCGATTCTCTACACCTTGGAAAAAGACGGAGTGGATTAACCCTATCCATACCCCTCATGATCTTATACAGCTCTATAAGGTCCCCCCTCAGTCTCCTGCACTCTATAGAAAAGGTCCTAGCTTGGCCAATCTCTCCCTATAACTCAGACCATTGGGTCCTGGCAACGTCCATGGGAATTTCTTCTGCACTCTTTCTAATTTCATAAAATGCTCCCTATAACAAAGTGATAAAAATTGAACAGAATACACCAAGTGCGGCCTTACCAAAGTCCTGTATAACTGCAACATAAATTCCCAACTTCCATACTCAATGTGCGACCTGATGAAGGTCAGTGTGCCAAATGCCTTCTTCACTGCCCTGTCTACATGTGACTCCACTCTCAGAGAACCATGCACCTACATACCAAGGTCTCTCTGCCCACTACACCCCTTAGGGCCCTCCCATTCGCTGTGCAACTCCTACCTTGAGTTGAGTTTCCAAAGTGCAAGACCTCACGCATCTATATTAAATTCCATTTGCCATTTCTCGGCCCACTTCCCCAACTGATTAAGGTCCTGCTGCAATTTCTGATAAACTTCCTCACTGATCATGCTCCCACTTATTTTAGTGCCATCTGTAAACTGACTAATCATACCTTGAACATTCTCAACCAAATCATAGACAACAAACAGCCATGGACACAGCCTCCAGTCTGACAAGCACCCTTCCACTAAACCATCTGCTTCCTACTATCAAGCCAACTGTGTATCCAATTGGCCTGTTCCCCAGCATTCCACGTGATGTAACTCTCCAGAGCAGCCTGCCATGTGGAACCTTATCAAAGGCCTTACTGATATCCATAGAGACTATGGTTACCACTCGGCCCTCATCAACCTGCTTGGTCACTTCTTCAACGAACTCTAACAAATTTGGGGAGCATGATCTCCCACTCACAAGTCTATGCTGACTGCTCCGAATCAAACCCTGTGTAAGTAATGGGTGCAGTCAATGGTGGGCTGTCCTTCATTGTAAGATGATTCAAGTACATAAGTAATGCCATCTTCCTGCTGTTGTAGGGCCTTGCTGAGACTGTGGTTGGGACACTCTCTACGGATTTGATCTACTTTGTAAGGAATGATCTCCTTACCACAGATACACGTGATGGTATCACGAGGATAGAGTGAAGAAGCTGAGTGTTTAATCACGAGAGGTGTGAGAGAAGAAACGGTGACGTTAAACACGAGGAGTGACAGCGATCACTTACTTCCGAAAGAGACATGGACAGGGTGAGAATTCCAGACTTTACCCAGGATTGATTGGTTTGATTTATTGCCACGTGTACCTCAGTACAGGGAAACACTTCATTTATGAGCAGTGGAGGCAGATCATAGTAAACATGGCCAGGCAGATCAGAGGGTAGAAATAGACTCGGACAGAGTAAGGCATACAGGTGACGTGCACTAAACAAGCTCAACATGAACAAGATCAGCATTATTTGAACTTAGAGAGTCCATCCATCAGTCTAACGTGACTATCCTAATGGTTTATATGCCTAAATTAACTCTCCCCACGTTATTGTTCAGTCGGCATGTGAACACGTCCTGAACGCCATTTTGTTCACAATCCCCAACAGCAGCCACAATGCCTTCCATCTGAAACAGGTAGCCAGTCTCACCAGCTTCCACCCTACATAGAGAACACCAGGCTGTGTACCCTCTGTTCCACTTGGTCATCATGTTAGAACATCAGTTAGGAGACAGCGAGGACTGTTGATGCTGAAGATCAGAGTAGACAGTGGTTTGCTGGAAAAGCACAGCAGGAGAATCGATGTTTCGAGCATAAGCCATTCATCAAGAATCAGCATCAATCACCTCATTCTGCCCCTGTGTAAGGGCATTGAGGTGGGAATGGCCTCCTACTGTTCCTGTGTAAGTGACTCAAGGGTTTCTTCCTCGTCCGATTGGACAGGACCAGGGGCCTGATTGGGTTACCCCTGGTTCCTGTATGACAGCTCGATGTGCTGACTAGTGCAATGATGCTGGAGCTTTAAGAGTTTATTTTATTCTGGTTTCTTTTACGAGAGAGATTGAATGACCGTTCCCAAGCTGGCTAGTTAGGACTACTTGAGTAATTAACTAGTGAGGCCTTAGGTTTATTTTAATGCAGAAGGAATGGGTATGGTCAGCTCTCACAGATTAGGATTTCTGGGTTTTGCTTTCTCAGTAACATCAGAAATTATTGGGGTCTCCACCGAATTGAAAGCTTTAGTGAATGTCTCCTGGCTGCTACTCTCTATGGATTTTCTCTTGGTGCTGTTTTTAAATCCTGAATTGGAGAAATATTTGTGTCATTCAGTGTCTGAATATTCTTTTTTTTCTAGTACTGGAACAATTCATTAGTAATAGTTCTTTAATCTGTTATTCTAAATTCTTCTTTCTTTGGTTTTATTTCATCTATCGTGTTTACATAAATGGTGTTATGGATTAGATTAGATTAGATTACTTACAGTGTGGAAACAGGCCCTTCGGCCCAACAAGTCCACACCGACCCGCCGAAGCACAACCCACCCATACCCCTACATTTACCCCTTACCTAACACTACGGCCAATTTAGCATGGCCAATTCACCTAACCCACACATCTTTGGACTGTGGGAGTAAACCGGAACTCCCGGGGAAACCCACGCAGACACGGGGAGAATTATGCTTCACACGGAGTTGTTTGACCCGCCACATTGCATCTGGAATTGACACTTTATATTTTCTTTAAAATAAGAGAACATTAGAGTCTAGGCTACCACCTTCAAATATTGTTGAGGGGCTCTGGTGTGACCCATCACACTAGAATCCTTCTCTTCCTGAGTGATATGTTGGAGGCACTGAATGGGCTGTCCCTGTTCCTCTCCAATAGTGTCAATGGGCTGAACGACTTCCTCATATTCCTGTGAAACCAGTGTGAGGTGTGGAATGAACTCTTATTTTACTGTGGCTCTGTGCAGTGTCAGACAGTCCTTTATATGAATGTTACAGACTCTTTAAAAGCACAAGCCTCAATGGAGTCCATGTCTTGCTGCTCATGGACACAGTCCAGCTTAGAACCTGACAGGGGCGTCAAATTATTCTGAACATTGTAGAATCCTAGGTGACCATCCCCACCTCGGATCTTATGGTGAGCAGGGTGGGGCGGGGAGACATTGATGAAGCAGCTGAAGCTGTTTGTGAAGAGGAAGCTACCCTGAGGATCTCTCACAGAGGTGACCCAGGACTGAGATGATGAACATCTTCCTTTGTGTCATGTTTGATTCCAAACACTGGAGAGTTTTCTCTGATTCCCATTAAGTTCAGATTTGTTAAGCTCCTTGATGTCAACAGAAGTCAACAGAAGCCTTGATATCAGGGCCAGTCATTTTTACCTGACCCCTTGTGTTAACCTCTTTTGTTCATATCAATAAGCCATGGTATAGGAGCAGCAAGGGGTTTCTTCAAACAGGTGGGATTGAAAGTCAGGATTTCTCTTCTCAAGAGTGTTCGGGGAGCTAGATGACTGAAAGTATTTGATGAGAAGGTAGATGGAGATTGACCTGTCAGAGAGTTGAGGGCGATGAAGAATTGGGTTTGAAAGAGGATTTGAGACCAAGAGCAGATCCGTCATTATCTTAGTGAAGGGCAAGGCAGGTTTGAGGAGTAAATGACCCTGCCCCTGTGTCTGATGTTCTCACATTCTGTTATTGGAAAGTCAGTGGGTGTTATTTTCATGGATGTTCTGTTATTGAATGTTGCCGTCAGGGAGACCAGAGGATTTTGTGAGCCATCGCTGGGTGAAGTATGGGGTCTGTATTCATCGTGAATTTGGGTCTAAAACATGACCAACAAATGGAGCACAAGTCGCAGAGAGGGGAAGCTCTGTAAAGAGAGATGAGGGGCCTCTTTCATACCCAGCCTGGGTTTTTACAATTACATTTCTCAAATCACCTCAAAGCGTGTGGGACAGTCTTGATGGACCGAATGATCTCCTCTGTTTCTGCTCACCAGGTTATAGAAGTAAGTAGCCTCTAAATGCTCCTGCCTAACAGGTTTAATGGGCTGAATGGAACACAGGGACACGGGATTGAGGGACAGGAGTGAGTCATTAGATATGTTCAATCTTCTCCACCAGGCACTAAGATTGTGGCTGATCAGGTTGGGGTCTCAGCCCCACTTTCCTGTCTGCGTCCCATTATCCATGACTCAGTTCCCTGTCAAATACTTCACTAACGCAACTTTCAATCAATCAATGTGAACATAGAGACCCCTACAAGATGATTAGGGGTTTAGATAGGGTTGACAGTGAGAACCTTTTTCCGCTAATGGAGTCAGCTGTTACTAGGGAACACAGCTTTAAATTAAGGGGTGGTAGGTATAGGACAGATGTTAGGGGTAGATTCTTTACTCAGCGGGTTGTGAGTTCATAGAATGCCCTGCCAGTAGCAGTGGTGGACTCTCCGTCTTTATGGTCATTTAAGGGGGCATTGGATAAGCATATGGAGGTTATTGGGCTAGTGTAGGTTAGGTAGGCTTCGGTCGGCACAACATCGAGGGCCGAAGGACATGTACTGCGCTATATTTTTCTATGTTCTATGTCCCAAGTAAATGTCCAGTGAAGAGGATTCGGATTTGAAACGTACTTTCAGAATTTTCGTCATCTCTCTGACAGAATCAGAGTCATTCAGAACGGAAACAGACCCGTTAGTCCAATCTGTTCACTCCGATCAGAATTCAAATCTGATCCAGTCCCATTTGCCAGCATTTGGCCAATATCCCTCCTCTTTCAGATAGTTTTTAAATGTGCGATTGTAACCACCTTCACTACTTCCTCTGACAGCACTTTCTGTACACACACCACTCTGTGTGTGAAACATTTAACTTCAGGTCCCTTCTAAATTATTCGTCCTCTGCCCTCCAACCTATGCTTTCCTGTTCTGGGATCCTGGGGAGCAGAACATGGCTGTTTAGAATAACACTCCAGGGGGAAACACCTCAAACTAATCAACCTCTCCCTGAAGCTCAAACCTCCAGTCCTCGGACATCCGTGTAAATCTTTTCTGCAGACAACTGAATTGTACACAGTATTCTTAAAGTGGCCTCACCAACATCCTGTACAGATACAACATACCACCACAACTCCTATACTCAATGCTCTGACTGATTAAGGCAAATGTGCCAAATGTGTTCTGTACCTGCATTAGACTCCACTTTCAAGGAACAATCTACCTGCAGCCCTATGTCCATTTGTTTCACAACACTCACCAGGCCCTTACCATTAAGTGTATAATTTCTGCCCTGATTTGCCTTCCCAAAATGCGTAACCTTGTATTTATCGACATTAAACTTCATCTGTCACTCCTTGCCCCTTTGTCCCGTCTATTTGTGGTCTTGTTGTACTCTGAGATAATCTCCTACACCACCTTTCTGATGTCGTCTGTAACCTTTCTAACTATGGCCCCAATATTCACATCTAAATCCTTGACATAAATGATGAAATGTTGTGAACTCAGTCCTGATTCTTACAGCACACTGCTGCTCACAAGCCTCCAGTCTGAAAAATACCCCTCTTCCTTCAAGCCAATTGTGACTAGCTTCTTCTGTATCCCCATGTGACCGAACCTTACTAACCTGCCTACCAATTGGAATGTTATGAACCCCTTGCTGAGGTCCATATAGACAATGTCTACCCAACTGCCTTCATCAATCTTCTTTGTCACCTCTTCATAAAACTCAATAAAATTAATGAGACATGATTTCCCATGCAGAAAGCCACGTTGTCTATCCCGAGCAGCCCTTACCTTCCCAAATGTATGTAAATGCTATCCCTCAGAATCCCCTCCAACAACTTACCCACCACTGACATCAGGCTCACCGGTCTATAGTTCCCCGGCTTTTTGGGTCACTGTTTCCTTTTCTAGTCCCACTCCTCCACTGCTCACAACAAATGTTAAATGTAACCAGGTCGGTGATATGGCCGATGATATCAGTCTCAGACTGGGTCATAGTCAGTTTTAGGAACAAGTTAGGCTAGTTTCTTTAATCTGCTCAAATAGCACGTTTATGATCCAGAGCAATGTTACTCCAACTATGATGGAAAGATGAATGACAAACTGTTTGGGTATTGCAAATAAAGAACCGTTATTTCCCGTTCTACAAACACTGACACACACACACACACACAAAGTAGATTAGATTACTTACAGTGTGGAAACAGGCCCTTTGGCCCAACAAGTCCACACCGACCCACCAAAGCGCAACCCACCCATACCCATTCCTCTGCACTTACCCTGGCACCTTACACTACGGGCAATTTAGCATGGTCAATTCACCTAACCTGCACATTTTTGGATTGTGGGAGGAATCCCACGCAGACACGGGGAGAATGTGCAAACTCCACACAGTCAGTCGCCTGAGGCGGGAATTGAACCCGGGTCTCTGGCGCTGTGAGACAGCAGTGCTAACCACTGCCACCATGCCGCCCTTAAAATAAACAAAATCTCTGCAACCTTGTCAAAGTATTAGTGTAACTATTGACAAAAGGAAAAATTGAGAGATTGTCCAAAATGTTATTCTGCTTCTGAAGATATTGTACTCACACAGCCGCTAGCAATGGGATTTTATCCTGGGAGAGTTGGATTTGGCTGAATTCCCTTTGCATTAGACTGGCAGGGGGTTCCAGGTTAGCACAGTGGCTCAGTAGATCGCGCTGTTCCATCACAGCATCAGGGGCATGAGTTCAATTCGAGCCTCGGGCGACTATCTGCGTGGAGTTTGCATCTTCCCCCCTTGTCTGTGTGAGCTTCTGATGGGTGCTCCCGTTTCCTCCCACAGCCCAAAGCTGTATAATTCAAGTGGATTGGTCAAATAGTCCATAGTGTTCAGCGATTTCTACTTTAGGTGCACTAGTCAGTGGTAACTGTAAGGGCATGGGAAGGTTACTGATTGGAGGGTTAGAATGGACTTGTTGGGCCGAAGGGCTTGTTTCCACACTGCAGGATTCTATAAAAATAAGAATGGTAATGATGACAGTAGAGTTTTGTTTTAGCTCGCACACGTTACTGTGATGAGGAATAATAAAGGAGAGAGTGTGCAATAGGCCGTTTCTTCCCGGGCAGATGACACTTTCTCCCTCTCTGAGTTGAATCACACAATAATGTCATTCTCTCCCAAACTGGACCATGTGAGGTCTCCTTGTACATTGTCCAAACTATGTCTCCATGACATTCCCTGTTCCATGTCGGTGCATCATTGCTGCTGTCATACACAGAGCCATACCCTGAGCAGAAAATGGTCTCGGTCAATTTGAAGATATGTTTATATGGCCCTGCCTCATTAAAAAAAGAAAATGTTTAATGAATTCAGAATACATAGAACATGGAACATAGAACAGTCCAGCACAGAACAGGCCCTTCAGCCCACCATGTTGTGCCGACCATTGATCCTCATGTAAGCACCCTCACATTTCTGTGACCATATGCATATCCAGCAGTCTCTTAAATGTCCCAAATGACCTTGCTTCCACAGCTGCTGCTGTGGCAATGCATTCCATGCTCTCACAACTCTCTGTGTAAAGAACCCGCCTCTGACATCCCCTCAATACTTTCCTCCATCCAGCTTAAAACTATGAACCCTGTGTTAGCCATTTCTGCCCTGGGAAATAGTCTCTGGCTATCAACACGATCTATGCCTCTCAATCTTGAATACCTCAATTAGGTCCCCTCTCCTCCTCCTTTTCTGCAATGAAAGAAGTCCGAGCTCTGTCAACCTCTCCTCAGAAGAGAAGCCCTCCAGTCCAGGCAGCATCCTGGTAAACCTCCTCTGAACCCTCTCCAAAGCATCCACATCTTTCCTACAATCGGGTGACCAGAAATGGACGCAGTATTCCAAGTGCATTCGAACCAATGTTTCATAGAGCTGCAACAAGATCTCATGACTCTTAAACTCAATCCCACTGTTAATGAAAGCCAAAACACCATGTGCTTTCTTAACAACCTTGTCCACTTGGGTGGCCATTTTAAGAGATCTATGTACCTGCACACCAAGATCTCTCTGTTCCTTCACACTGCCTAGAATCCTATTCTTAATCCTGTACTCAGCTTTCAAATTCGACCTTCCAAAATGCATCACCTCGCATTTATCCAGGTTGAACTCCATCTGCCACCTCTCAGCCCATCTCTGCATCCTGTCAATGTCCCGCTGCAGCCTACAACAGCCCTCTACACTGTCAATAACACCTCCAACCTTCGTGTCATCTGTAAACTTGCTTCAATCCCCTCATTCAAATCATTAAATAAAATTACAAAGAGTAGAGGCCCAAGGACAGAGCCCTGTGGAACACCACTCACCACTGACTTCCAGGCAGAATATTTTCCTTCCACTACCACTCGCTGTCTTCTGTTGGCCAGCCAATTCTGTATCCAAACAGCTAACATAGATACCTGTGTTAAAATGAATGTTTTGTTTTAACAAATACAGAAATTGCTGGAAAAGCTCGGCAGGTCTGTCAGCATCCAGATGCTTTTTACATGATGTAGTTGTACCAGCCTCCACCACTTCCTCTGGCAGCTCATTCCATACGCACACCACCCTCTGTGTGAAAAGGTATCCCTTAGGCCTCTTCAAAACCTTTCCCCTCTCACTTTCCACCAATGTCCTCTAGTTTTGGACGCCCCTAACCTGGGGAAAAACCTTGACTACAAACCCTATCCATGACCGTTCTGATTTTATAAACCTTTCCTGCTGCGAAATGTGACTCCAATCAACACGAATGGCTGTACTTTCAATAATCCCGGGCCGAAATGCTGAAATTCAACACCGACACCTGTTCTTTCTCCATCAAGTCACAATTCTAAAACCAGTTTAATCAGTTTGTTCAGATATATTAGGAGACACTTCTGTGGGATTTACACCTAGACCTTTGTGCCCGGAGGTAGGGACACGAGCACCACTCGGCAATACCCATAAAGCTGTAACATTATTCTCCTGTGTGTTTGTTCATCAGCCTGTTATGACATGCTGTGACATACCTCTGCAACAGGCAGGACATGAATCCACACCTTCTGGTCCAGAGCTAGGAACACTACCAAACAATGTCAGGAATTGGAATCAAACCCAGAGCCATGGCTCAGAGACAGGGACACTACCCACGACACTACTATACCCAGATTTTGGGTCACATTTTAAGGGGCAGCATTCAGCTCGGTGAGGATTTATTATAATCAGGTTACCATTACTGAACTACACAACACATTTTGTTTTGTTAAACAAGTGCAAGATCGAAATTAACTATGAACATCTTTAATCGCTATTATCTGTAGTCTGCAATATTAGGGACAGAAATCCTGCAGACATACTCTGCCCAGTGAAGGCTCTCAAAAATAGATAGTTATTACTGAACACCAGACACGGAGAAACGCCATAATTTCTGGTCCCAAAACACCGACCAGTATAACCCAACTCTCACGTGTGTCTGCCCTCTGCCTAAAACCATGAAATGATACCAGGCCGCTGATTACTGTCCAGCCTCTCCTCCCCACTGACTGTGTCTGCAATCCGTCCCTCCTCCCTCCAACCACACAAGGCAAACCAAGCTCAGGGTCTTTGTGAAAATCAAGGCCGGAGTGTGCAGGCCTCCTGGGGAGGGGTGGGCATTTTAAAATTAAACGGGGAAGGTGAGGACGTGGTAATATCACTCACTGGCCGAGGCGTGGCAGATGGATTTAAGTTTGGATTAATGCGAGGTATTGGATTTGGTAAATCCAACAAGAGCAGGACTTATACAATTAAACGTAGGGCCTTTGGCAGTGTTGTAGAACAGAGACCTCGGCCATCAGGTATAATTCTTTAAAAGTTGCATCTCATATAGATAATGTGGTTAAGAAGGTGTTTAACACAATTGTCTTCAATGGTCAGACCTTTGAGTATCGGAATTAGGACGTCATGTTGAGGTTGTACAGGACATTGGTGAGACCTCTACCGGAATACTGTGTCCAGTCTGGTCATCCTGCCCACTCATTCCATAGGCACACCAGCCTCTGGGTGAAAGAGCTGCCCTTAGGTCACTTTTAAATGTTTCCCCTCTTACAACTATGTCCTCTAGTTTTGGTGTCCACCACACTTATAAAATACATTGACTATTCACTTTGATATTATTGATCTTGATATTTTTAAGCTGGAGAGGGTTCAGAAGAGTTTAACCTGGATGTTGCTGGAAATGGAGGGATTGAGCTATAAGGAGAGGCTGAATAGGTTGGGACATTTTTCACTGGAGAGTGTGAGATGGAGGGGTAAGTTTGCAGAGGTTTATAAAGTGATGAGGGGTACAGATAAGCTGAAGGGCTGATGTCTTTTCCCTAGAGTTAGGGATTCAAAATGGAGGGATATTTTAACGTGCGAGGAAAAAAGATTTACAAAAGTCAGGAAAGGTAATTATTTTAGACAGAAGCTGGCTTGTGTGTGGAATGAACTTGCAGAGCATGTCGTGAAAACAGGTACAGTTACAACGTTTAAAGGACATTTAGATCAGTACATGGATAAGACATCAGTTTGGATGGTGCTGTGAGCAGCTGCCCTCTCCCTCCCTCTCTCTGAATGAATCCCTGTTGGTTTTCACCCTCTACCAATGCCTGTGCAGTGGCGTGTGGAGGCCAGCAGAGGGAGGCATTGCATCACTTTCAGCACCACAGAGACTGCCAGACCTGCCCCACACAGAGACACACAGATACACACACAGCAATTGTTAGGACACAACATTGAGCTCTTCTGGTAATTTAAACTAAACATAAATAAATGCTCAATTCGCCTCATAAACTGTTGAAATATGAGTGACAGAGAACTCCCAAATTCCACTGTTTAAATAAAAACAACAATGTAGTTTTTAACACTGAAAGTGAACTGAAAGAGACCCTCTATCTCTTAACTGCTTATAACCCGACCCAGCTCTACAGCAATATACTGTTTCTGGGTCTGCCATCCTCTCATATCACAGGGACTTGTAAGCTCTCAGTTCAGAGCAGCATTCACCCTCGCTTAAAGGTACAGTACACACTTTCACCTTCATCCCATTACACTCTGATGAATATAGATAAGTGGAACCTATCCGGATTTCTCTTGCTCTGTGGTTTGTCAATATTTCATCTACTCTGTCTCGTATATGTCAGGACTTTTGTTATTCCATTGACAGTATGTCATTATTCGATTCTGTCCTTGGGAATATATCAGTATTTCACTTGCTCACACTCCTGTGTGTGGGGCAGGATTTCAGTTGTTTCATGGGGACTGTGACACTATGACAATCTCAATGTTTGTAAATGGTACCAAACCTGCAAGAATTGTAAAGTCTATGGAGGACAGTGTGGAACTCTAACAGGACAGTGACACGCTGGTAGACGGGGATCAATGCAGAGCAGTGTGAGGTGATGCACTTTGGTATGAAAGATAAAGACAGTTTAAAACAGGCTGTGCCGTTATAAAGGGGCTGCAGGAACAGAGCGCTGGGTGTATATGAGCACAGATTGTTGAAGATGTCAGGACAAGTGGGGAGAGCAGGAACTCTCACAGATTAGTTTCAGTATCTGAGCTGTTTATAGGGGGAGGTGTAGGAGGGAGTCTCCGTGCTCCCTTCCTGGGAGGTGGTGGTGACGATGTGTTGTGAGCCCACCCTCCTGCCCCCCGAGACCCTGGGGATTCCATTTGTACCAGCTCGACACAGAAGGGAGATGGCATCAGGGCCACGGCTTCTAAGTTGTGCCGGGGGGAAACGGAGCTGCCAGGGGGTTTAAAGTGAGAATTGCCCTTCACTGAACATTGCTCCTTACTCGGTCGGTGGGACGTGGATGTTTCAGAATCTCCACACGAGGCGTCCCAGTCCTTCCCCCATGGCGGGGGAGGGGAGTGAAGGAACGGATATCGGGCACTCCACCACCCGGCTTGGCCCTTTCTGTCCTATTCGAGGCTGTTTCTCCTGGAATGGGAGAAAGGGAAGGAGGGATGGTGGGGGTGGGTGGCCCTGCTGTTAGTGCTGGTGCAGGTGAGGATAATGGCTAATCGTGAGGTTTTCAGAGGGAGTCTGTACACAGTGTTGTATCCATGCAGTGTAATTGATGGGGGGGGGGGGGCGGGGTAAAGTGGACGGGGTGGCAGAGAGAGACAGAGAGACAGAGAGAGACAGAGAGAGAGAGACAGAGAGAGGGAGAAGGTGCTGCATGTGGCAGTGACAGTGTTGGAGCATTAGCCTTATTCGGGGGTCAGTGCTATAACAGATATACCGTGAGTGTGAGGGAGCAGAGAGAATACGGTGACCCTTATCCTGACAGAGCGGGGAAGGTTATTGATGCTTGTCCTGTATTGCTGGGCATTTCCTCAGATCGCAGATACTGCACTGAGCTGGGTGGGGAGCTCAGACCATGCTCGGTGGATCTGGTGGTGTGGTTCCCTCTGGGAAGAGAATGGTCCCCCTCTGTACTTGCCCATCCACCAGGACCACCGTGCCCCTGTCGACAAACCGGGGTGTAATTGCCCCTTATCTGCCATGCTCGGGGTAAACTGTACAGGGCAGCTCCAAGCTGAGAAATCTCAACTGTGTGCCCATTGGCCTTGCAAAGATAGCACCAGTGCCAGGGATCATGGAATATCCAGGGGCACCCGGGCGACTGTGAGTCCCTCCAGCCATGACGGGTGGGAGAATCGGGCTGGTATTGAATGAGAGGTACACCATGGTGGGGGGGGGGGTGGAGGTAGTCAATGAGTTTGATTTGGATAAGATAGCACCAGGAACCTAGCTTGGCCGCGTACAGATAATCTCTCTGTCACACTCAACGAAAATGGCACTGAGGCAAATTATTGTTAGAATCAGCCCAGTGAGTCAGAGATTCTGTTGAAACTACTCCCATTTACAAAGCTGTAGAACAAATGTTCATCCAAAACTCTCCACCATTTCACCTCACACCAATCTCCCTTTTTCCCATCTTTCCTGGGAAGACTGGCTTATGTTACAGGATGCTATCGAAGTGTCTACGTTTCAGCATTCTGAAACCTGGGAACACATCCGTCCATGTCACTGTCTCTCAGTCTCCCCCTCTCTGTCTATACCCAAAACCCCTCCCATGTGGTGATATTTAAACTGATTCCCCCACAATCTCTCTCTGGCAGTGATGTTCACACCCACAGCACACCTTTGTCAGGGCACAATGGAGATATGGAGCTGTAATTGGGTGGGAGCTGTACGTCCTGTCACTTCCAGCATGGGCTGCAAGTTTCCCCTCACTGGGCAGGGATCTAACACAGTGTTACTGAGCAATGCACTGGGGTGGGGTACACAGTCCTACATGCTGGGAGGGTAACTATTCCTGGGTTACAGATCAATGAAATGGGGTGGGGTACACAGCCCTACATGCTGGGAGGGTAACTGTTCCTGGGTTACAGATCAATGAAATGGGGTGGTGTACACAGTCCTACATGGTGGGAGGGTAACTGCTCCTGGGTTACAGATGAATTCATGGGTGATCACTGCACAGGTCTCTGTGCTGGTCAGACTGTACGGTTGAGATTTATCGATAATACAATGATGTGGTCTGCACAGCTCCCCGTGCGGGACAGGTATGTAGCCTGTGCACAGTACATCATGATGGTGGGGTGGATGGGGGAAAGGTGATGGACAGGTCAAGGAGCTCCCCGGAACGTTCTGTCCCTGACATTCTATAACCGACATTCCCCGGAACGTTCTGTCCCTGACATTCTATAACTGACATTCCCCGGAACGTTCTGTCCCTGACATTCTATAACTGACATTCCCCGGAACGTTCTGTCCCTGACATTCTATAACTGACATTCCCCGGAACGTTCTGTCCCTGACGTTGTTTGTTTGTGAACGGCCGGACGTCAGTGAATTGAACAAACGATAAGATCCCGAGGGAAGAGATCCCGTTCCAGGGAGAAGGAGACACTGTTCCGAAGGCCCCTCAGGCAGTTAAAGGGGTGAATACGTTTTCCCTGCGTTTACATTTCTTCCCGACACAGGATCGATCACAATTTAGACCAAAATACAGGAATCCCAAACTCCGTTTGTCTTCAGGAAACTGGGAGAGAATCCTTCAGGACAGCAACGTTCCCACCCTCCGTATTAGGAACTGGGAAGGAGTGACCTGTGTCTGCTCTCGAGTGATCGAGTGTGTGGGAATGTTCTAGAAACCATCTGTCCTTATGGATGTGTCTCTGTGTGTTTGTGGAGAGAGGGTTTCTTGTGGTTTATGTGACATTTTTGTCAGTAATTCCGACCTTCCCATTTGTTATTCCAGCTCCAATTATTTTAATAAATCCCTGAATACAGGGACACATTTGAAAATCTCACTGGGTCCCCGATCAAACGGGTCCCTTTGCCTCCAGGCTGATGGATAATGGGTTTGTTTTCCTTCCTCACAGTTAACGTAGTGACCATCTACGTCCTGCTTTATAAAGATTGTGGATTGTCTCCATGTGTCAGACGTTACCTGGGGGCCATGGCAGCGGCGGATCTCCTGGTCATTATCCTCGACCTGATCCTGAGACACATTCCCATTGTTTATCGGGAACAGTTTTATTTCCTGAGGGACTCCGTCCCCGTGTGTAATATCCACGCCGTCCTGCTTTATGCAGCCACTGACTGCTCTGTCTGGTTCACCGTCACTTTCACCTTTGATCGGTTTGTGGCCATTTGTTGCCAGAAGCTGAAAAGTAAATATTGCAGTGAGAAAACGGCGGCTGTGGTTCTGGGAGCAGTGACTGTGCTGAGCTGTTTAAAGAACATTTCCTGGTATTTTATGCTCACGGCTCGGTATTGCTGGGGAACGCCCCCTGGTTTTGTGATGTAACAGGCGCTGTTGTATTCTCCAGTGTCTGGGTCACAATCGAGTTCCTCCACCACATTCTAACCCCGGGTGTCCCATTTCTCCTGATTCTGCTGCTCAATGTTCTCACCGTCAGACACATTTTAGTGACCAGCAGAGCCCGCAGGAGACTCCGCGCTCACACCAATGGGGACGCTCAGTCTGACACTGAAATGAGAAACCGAAAAAAATCCATCATTTTACTGTTTGTGATCTCGGCCAATTTCATCCTGTTATGGTCAACGTTAATGCTGTATTCTATATGGTACCGGATAACTGATATAATGTATTCCCCTCTGTATCTCCATGGCTTTGTGCAGGAATTGGGCTTCATGCTGCAGCTCCTCAGTTGCTGCACAAACACCGCGATTTACGCCGTGACCCAGACTAAGTTCAGGCAGCAGCTGAAGAATGTGCTGAAATATCCCTTCACCCAAATCCATCCATCCATCAAATTCCCTCATTAATCACACCATCCGGGATTTTCTCATTTCAGTTCAGTGTTTCAGCGATGGAGCAGCCTGTCGCTATGGTAACAGACTGAGGGGTGCGCTGGTTTGTCCCTCCTTATCCCACAGGGGGGTTACAGGGAAACATTTCAATGTTTCTCAACTCAGGGGCCAGTGAGAAAAGGCACCATCCCACTGACTGTATCCATCACTTCCATTTGTAACCAATAAAAATGCGGATTACAGCGTGCCGAGCAGCAGAGGGACCGATGTTGTTGTGTGTCTTTGTGTTGGAGAAGCTGAGCTGGAGAGAGACAGACTCAGCCCCAAGTCCTGGGCCTCAGGGAAGGGGAGGGCACCGCGCCCTGAGCTCAGGAGCTGGGGTTAACTCCCTCTGTCCCCCTCCCCACCCCCTTTCCAACCTGGCCTCCCCATTTCATCTCCCCACTCTTACTCCACATTTCTCCCTCTCTCTCCCTGCACACTCACTCTTTCTCACGACATCCCCCTTTCACTCTCCCTCGTTCTCCCTCTCACACCAACCGCCCCAGCCCCGGTTTCTCCACCTGCCTCCACTCTTCACTTTCCCCTCACCCTCACACTCTCTGTCCTGCCCATCTCTGCCTCCTCCAGCAGTTCCATCTCTACCCCATCTCACCCCCACCCACCCACCACACCCAGCCCCACGACCAACCACAAACCACCTCCAGTCGCGGGGTCAGAGGGAGAGGAAAGGAGCACGGAGAGTGTCTGAGAGAGAGGGAGGGAGGGACAGGAGGGAGAGAGATTCAGTCAGAGAGAAACGGAGGGACGTGGGCAGAGAGAGAAACAGCGATTGAGGGCAGTTGAGAGTGAGAGAAAGTGGAGAGAGTGAAGGAGCAGGGAGAAGAGGGGGGAAAGTGAGAGATAGGGTGAGAGAGGGTAGGGCGACAGAGAGGAGCGGCGAGAGAGGGGGGCGGGGAGGGCAAGAGAGGGTGAGGGTGAGATAGTGG